>NC_141896.1:33765335-34071326 GCF_030686135.1 Camelina sativa | reverse complement strand
CTAGGGTTAGATGGAATCCCTTTAGTTGTTTCATTTAGTAGGCTGGTTCAGGCTGTTTTCAGTTTTAGAGATGGTGTCGTTTACCTCTTCTTCTTCTCCCACGGTATGGGATGGGGATAAGGCAATATCTTCCCGGAATTAGTTGATTAGGTTTCGTTTTGTCTCTGACTGTTTTGGATAGAAGTTGAGGCTCCCAGTTTATGCTTGTTTGTTGATCAAACGATTCCTCGTCGTGGTGTTTGTCAGGCCTACAAGTTCTTATGTGTCCTTTAGAGTTCTCTTTGGGTTCACTCTGGTTCGATCTTCCGCTGTCCTTGTTTGTGATTGGTGGTGTCCAGTTTGGATTGTTCGCTCCTAGTCTCTGCTTTTCAGATCTGTTCGAGGTCTGGTCCTATGGGTTTTGCTTCTACCTAGGTGCAAAAAAGTCGCCTTGTATACGACATCGCCGTATCCGGAAGAAGTGTGAAGAACTAAGTGGTTCTGTCTTTGCGGATTATGAAGATTACCATAGGAGTTCTGTTACTTTTAGGCAGTTTCTTAGAGGAGGAATGGATTTTCGAAGGTTGGCCGAGGGCATCTTCGTTTTATACAAGCAAAGGATCTCTTGAAGTTAGCATTCCTTGTGGGTTTTGGTATAATCCTTCTTTGTGAGGTTTTTGTTTTGGTATGTTTTTGTTATGGGTGTTTCCTTCAATCTTTGTAATAGCCTTGTTTTTCAGTTCTTAGTTTCCCTTGCATAGGGCTTTAGATTCCGGGGATATCTTGTTCTTCCGCCGGCTTTAGACTCCGGGGATATCATGTTTTTCCGCCGGCTTAGCTTGTAATCCTAAGTTGTAATGGTTTGAATAATAAAATTCTAGATGATAAAAAAAAAAAAAAATGTGTAGTGGAGGGTGATAGTGTGGTTGTTGACAGAAGATAGAGAGCACTAAGAATGCTATGCAAACAGCCGTCAATGTTGATGGTGAGTCACAATAAAAAGAGCCAAGAGAGCTAGACCATCTGCATCTCCACTCCTATGTGCTCTCTATGCTTCTGTCATCACCTTGGTTTATTACTCTCTCCACTATCTGTATCTCTATACATTACATATATGTGATTATGCATCTTAATTACCTATACACCCTGATGTCTATGTGGTTATATTGCATTCTCATCTTTGTACACGCTTATGCTAATTAACTAAATTCTAAATCTTTGAAATATATTTCTTTCTTTTGTCGGAGAAAAGTGTTTACTTTCTTTTTGATGTGTCTGATATCTTTCTTCCAAGAATCAAGTTTCTGATCTGTTTGTTGGGGGTTGCATAGGTTCACTCACAACTATATATTAATAATTCATGTTAAATGTTGATACCAGCATGCATATGACTTATAACACAGTTATATCCATCCATAGACATTTGAAGTACTCTTTAAGACATGTATGTAATGGGGGCAGTGTCAAGTGCCTTATGAAGAAATGCTTTAGGTCCCCTTTTTTTTTTGGGTCAAACGGCCCCCTTATATATTGTTGGTAAATGTTTTGGCTTTTCGTGTTATTTTTCTTGAGTTAAAAATTCTATTTCTTATATTAAATACAATAATATTAATTATGGATCATATTTTCTGTAACAGTATTTTAAAATAAATTTAGTATTTTTCATAGCTTAAATTATTTTGTAAAATGAAAAACACGCACAAACACACTGACACAAATTTGACGAGTATTTGAATAATTCAATTTTGTTGCTTTTCTTAGAAAAAGGATTCTACAACATTTGTAGCACAATCAGGCATCAGAATCAGCCACAGGAAAAAAAAAAATTGGAAACGTAAAATAAAATATATCCATCGTGTAGCTCATTTGTTTCATGATGATCTTGAATTCTTGATCCTTGATAGCTCTATTAACCGGGAAATATGAAAAAAAAAAAAAAGAAAAAAAAAAAAACATCTCAACCGGAAAATACCGATAATTTCAATTATCCGGTTCGAAAAATTTGGGCCGTTAATAATGGGCCACGAATTCGCAGCACCATATCGCATATCCGGAACGTGCCATTCTCGCGCCAGTGGCAGTTTTGTATTTTCCTCAGTTCACTCACTTCAACGGAAACCCAAAATCAGAAATCCCCAAATCGGAGAGAAGAAGGTAACAAACACTTTGATCATCTTATCTTCAACTTCAAGAAGAAGATAGAATCTTCGTTTGTATCTATCGTAATTGGATGTGCGAAGACCTTGATTCTCACTTCAAATTTCTCGTTTCTTGAAGCGATCGGCGAGTGATGGCGGTGGACGGTGACGGAACTGATGGAGGTGGAGATACTCAACCACCGGTGAACTTTGCGGCGGAGGAGGAGACGGAGATGCCTAGGCTGTGGCTGAGTGAGTTTCCTAACAACGAGCACGTTTCTGATAACTACGAAGATCTGGATTTGGAATATAGCTCAATCGTATTAAGATCGTTAGAGAAGTACTTACCGATTGAAATGCTCAAGGCGGAGAGAATAGTGAAGTACTTATTCATGTCAGATATTTTGGAGAAGTACATTACCTGGGGAGATCTTACCATGGTAATGGCTCCTTTTTCAGCTTCTGATTTCTTTCTTCGCCTATCTGTGAAATTGAGATTGCTTCTGAAGTTCTTAAGATGGTGATTCTTGTTAGGTTCTAGAAATTACCAAGTTCTTGTATTAGAGAACGCTCTTTAGATTTTGGTTGTATCATTGATGAAAGCACGTTAGTGTTACTCCTAGAGTTTCTCAGAATAGTTTCATGTGTATCTAATGCTACAGGCTAAAAATCGCAAGGAATATAGGCAGAACATAAAATCCAATTATCAGGTGAGAGAAGTCTTTTGCTCTTGTTTGATTTACATTTTGTTTTCTTCTTCATGCCAAAAGTTTAAAAATGTTTCCTTTTTCTGCAGCCACGTTTCAGGGAGTTGTATGATTTTGATCCCAAGGTGTTTTTGCTTTACTCTTTCCGGAATGCGATCAGTGAAAACACAGAGGAAAGCTTCAGACGCATCATTTCTGAGCCGTTTCCTGGTGTTTTCGTCTTTCAAATGTTTCAGCCTGACTTCATTCAGAGATTGCTAAAAGAGGTCATAACACGTCATCTTGCCACTTATTCTCTGCTGCTGTGCTCTTACCTTTTTTTTTTTTCTTTCATTTGCTGCTTTTTGATTAATTAGGTAGATAACTTCAGAATATGGACATTTAGGACAAATTTAAAGATCAGGAAACCAACCTACAAGACTATACACGGTGTTGTGCTTGACGACTTTGGGCTGAGTATCATGCTTAACAAACTCATGCAGGATTTTATATTTCCTCTTTGCAAAGGCAAGTCAATATTTGAGTTATAATGCATTCAAACGACTACTATTGGTTACGCAGATCTAATAAAATACAGTAACACTAAACTTCACTCGGCTGTTCTGCAGTATTCTTCCCTGACGTGTGTGGAGAAATGTTTGACTCTCACCACGGATTTGTTGTTGAATATGGTGAAAATAGGAATGTTGCTGAGTTAGGTGAGTCCCCTTGATTTTCTGCTATTACTTTGCAACAATGGTTCTTAAAAAACTTCTCGCAGGACCATACCATATTTCCTGAAATATAAATATATCCTGTGATGATACTTAAGCTGCTTTGAGAAAACCTTACTGAAGTCTTTAATAGCATATAGCAAACATGAATTTGGTTTGCTGTTAAATTTAAGTAATGATCTACTAAATCTGCAGGCTGTCAGATAGATGATTCAGAGATAACATTGAATGTTTGTTTGAGTAAACAATTTGAGGGAGGGGAATTATGTTTCCGAGGCAAACGATGCAAGAAACATGCGAGAGCAGATGCACATCCAGAGGTATGTGAGTCCTTTTGAGGACATTTTTCTTTGTCCTATTACATTCTAATATTCTGTAAATGGCAAATCTATGAGTTTTAAAGTAAACAACTGTTTCTCACTGAAGCAGGAAATCTTTGATTACCGTCAAATACCTGGTCAAGCTATACTTTACCGTGGCTGCCACCGCACTGGTGCCAGAGCCACAACATCTGGTTCTCGGGTCAATATGAGTCTTTGGTGCAAAAGGTAAGCAATATTGAAGCTTGTCTCAGGACTTCAGATCACAATTGAATCACATATTCTTCTGTTTTTTTTTTTTTTTACCTTTGCAGCTCATTTTTTAGAGAGATGGAAACGTATCAGAAGGACTTCTCAGACAGGTGCGGTCAATGTGCCCATGAAACAAAAGAAAAGGAAAGCCAGATTCTTGCTTCCAAAACAAAGGTTAAAACAAAAAGACATGATTGTGCAAAAGTGTATAAGATGTTTTTGATCTGTGCATGGTTATGAACGTTTGGTCCTTACTGCAGGAGATGATTAGAATAGAGAGTGGAGCCAAAAGCTCGACTGATAAGCCGTGGCGTGTCTACGTTAGGCGTTCAAAGAAATGAAGTAGCCGAGTGTGAAGATAAAAGAAGTGAGAAGCTGTATAAAGAAGAGTGGAAGGTGAGTAAAAGAGTAGAACAGAGATAGCTGAGTTGGCAAAAAGAGGAGATAGATAGATACAGTACAAGTGAATGTATAGATGATTGGTGATACTGTATAGAGTTGAGTCGAGTCAGTTAGAGAACTCACAGAGTCACAGGTAGAGAAGTGTAAAGAGTCTGGCTCTCGTCAAACCAGTGCAGTACGAAGTTGTATTTTCGTGAATCCGGCGACACTTTGGACGGAAAAGCATACAATTGGTAATTGGTATATTACACAGCATATAAAATTGGTAATCAATCGGTTAAGCCCTGAAGTGTATTTGGTTTTCCGTTTGACTCCTTACTTACAAAACCGAGTATATGTAGATTCATTTAGAGGTAAAATAGGTCTTTGTATTCATACAAAAAAAAAAAATAGGTCTTTGTATCTTGAATCTTGTTGACTCTGATTGCTTTTTTTTTTTTTTTTTTCTGTGTGTGTTGTTGTTGTTGTGTTGCTCTACAAAAGTCTCCATAACATTTGAACATGTTACTAACAGGAAATATTTTTATGTTATATGTAAAGATAGTTGAATACTCTATCTCTAGGCATTGAATGGGGTTCGTTGTAATTTTATTTATTCATAAATACAGAGAAAACTTTTAACATCGGTGGATGTTTTTGAGTAGTTATCGATTACCTTGTTCTGATGGCCATAGACTCACACTTAACGCCAACACAGAGTATAATTTTGTTAAGCATGATACTCAGCCCAAAGTCGTCAAGCACAACACCGTGTATAGTCTTGTAGGTTGGTTTCCTGATCTTTAAATGTGTCCTAAATGTCCATATTCTGAAGTTATCTACCTAATTAACGCCAACACAGAGTATAACAATATCACGCGTGCGTGGGACATTTTTATAAGAAGAAGAAATTATTGGGGGGGGAATAAGAAAACACTGAAACTGCAACGGAAACTCAAAAATCAGAATCCCCAAATTAAAGAGGAAGCTTCGATTGGAGATTCGTAAGCGAAAGCGACGATGGTGGGCGGTGGTGACGGAACTGGTGGAGGTAGACACTCCGAACCATCGGTGCACAATTCGGAGGATACGGAAGAGATGCCTATCCCGAGGCTGAGTCTTGTTCCTAACAACGAGGAAGTTTCTTCTGATAGCTACGACGATCCGAAACTGGTATATAGCTCAATCGTACTAAGATCGCTAGAGAAGTACTTGCCGCCAGAGATACTCGAGTTGAACAGAAACGAGAAGATCAAATACATGTCAGACGTTTTGCGCAAGTACATCTCACCCGAAGATTGTAACAAAGTAACTAAATGCTCTCTCTTTCAACTTCTGATTTCTTTATTTTCTTAGATCCCAATCTTTGAAATTGGATTCTTGATTTGATCTTTAGATTTTTCATTAGAATCTGGTTAGTGATGGTGATGAAGAAGCACGTTTCGATTATGAACAAATCATATCTGTGAAAATTGGAATTGCTTCTTAAGTTAGTTGGCGATTAGGTTCTTGAAATTAAGAAGTTCACCAAACTGATAGGAATCAGAGAATGATCTTTAGCTTGTTTCTTTCTTGTGAAACACATTAATTCTGGTTACATGAATATATAATGTCCCAGGCTCAATTGTACAAGAACTATAGGGAGATGATATCCAGTTATGAGGTAATGCTAAGAAGCCTTTGCTCGTCTTTTCTTTTGTTTTTTTGTTTTTCTTGAATTTCTCTTAATGCAAATGTTTCCTTTTCTGCAGCCATGTTACAGGGGGTGGTACAATTTTGATCCCAAATTGTTTTTGCTTCCCTCTTTCCTTGAGGCGATCAGCGTTAACACAGAGGCAAGCTTCAGACGCATCATTTATGAACCGCACCCCAGTGTTTTTGTCTTTGAAATGTTTCAGCCTGACTTCTTTGATAAATTGATCGTTGAGGTAATAATAACTCCATCATCTTGCCTGCCACTTTGTCCTCTTTGTGTTATTCATTTGCTACTTTTTTGATTTATCAGGCAGAAACTTTCAGAAAGTGGGCTCAAGAGAAAAATTACCAGATCAGGAGACTCAACAACACGGGTAATTACGGTGTTGTGCTTGACGACTTTGGCCTGGATATCTTTCTTAACAAACTCACGCAGGATTTTATCTTTCCTCTTTGCAAAGGCAAGTCAATATTTTACTTATTTGCATTCAAACGTGACTTTTATTGGTTAAGCAAATCTAATATAAACCACAGTAACGCTGAGCTTCACTCTATATTGTTTTGCAGTGTTCTTCCATGAATTGCGTGGAGCAATGTTAGACTCTCACAATGGATTTTTTAATGAATATGGTCATGAGAGGGATCCTGAATTAGGTGAGTCTCTTTGATTTTATGCAATTACTTTGCAACAATGATTCTGCAATGTACAATCTTTCCTGAAGTGCAAACATACTCTTGAGAAAACCAGAGTGAATTCTTTAATACCAAACATGAATCTGGTTTAGTATAAGGATTTTCTTTATGAACCTTTATATCAAATTTCTTGTGATTGACTGGGTCTCTTTTGAAGTGTGTCTATGTTTTTTCAGTTGATTATCTTAGGTACATTTGCAGCGTGTCTATGTCACTCTTAGTTGGAAAAATATTAATGTGTGCCATTTTTAGGAAGAGAGGAAAACAGAATAGCACGGAAAAGTCAGCTATTGGGGTTGTTACATGATGGATTAAAGTGCTTATATATATATGACTAATCTCTGGGAAAATCGTCTGGGACAGAATACTACTGACTATTTATTTGGGCAATGTATTCTTCCTTTTGTTATTCTGTGTTCAACTGATCAGTAACTAGTTCACTGATTTTCTTTTATAAAATATGCAGGCAAACATATCGATCATTCAGAAATTACATTGAATGTTTGCTTGAAGAAACAACTTGAGGGAGGGGAAATACTCTTCACAGGCACACGATGCAAAAAACATATGTGGACAAAGTATAAGGCAGAGGTATGTGCCCTTTTGATGAGGAGCTTTTTTTTTATTGTTGTCCTATACTACATTCCAGTATTTCGTAAATGGCAAAATATTTTAAGTAATAAAGGAAACAACTATTTCTCACTGAAGCAGGAAATGTTTCGTTACACTCATATACCGGGTAAAGCTATACTTCACCGTGGCCGCCACCGCCATAGTCCTATAGCCACAACAGCACCCCGTTATCGGGCCAATATGATTCTTTACTGCAGAAGGTAAGTTGCAATCCTGAAGTTTGCCTCAGGTTTTTCAGATCACAACTGAATCACAATTTCTTCTGCTTTTCCATTGCAGCTCTTTGTTTAGAGAGATGGAAACTTATCAGAAGGACTACTTCTCAGACTGGTGCGGTCAATGTGCCCAAGAATCAAAATTTAAGGAAAGCCAGTTTCTTGATACCAGAAGAGAGGTTAAAACAAAAAGACGATGATTTTGCTCAAGCTTATTAGAAGATGTTTGGTTTGAGCATGGTTATGAACTGAACCGATTGGCGTCCTTATTGCAGGAGATGATCAGAATAGAGGATGGAGCCAATACTCGCTGAAACATAATACAGCTTACAGTTGGTCAAGCCCTGAGGTATATATGCTTGGGCGTATGACTCTATACTTTCAAAAACTGAATATATGTAGAATGATTTGAGGTAAATAGTTCTGTGTATCTTGAATCTTCTCGACTCTCACATTACTTAGGCACATGTATTTTACCTGTACAATGAATAGAACCATTTAATATAGATCTGATTGGTTTTTTTTTTTCTTTGTGTTGTGCTGCTCTATGAAAGACATATTAGTTGCATGATTTAAGGCCTTTTTTGTGGTCTCTGTTGCGATAATGTTAACATGTTAAAAGCTTTTAAACAAGAACATGTTTTGCTAAAAAAAAAAAATCAAAACTGGTCAAGCTTCAGTTAAATAAATTTAGCTAAATTTCTAAATGTCATACAGTTTATAGAAATCGTATTTTCAGAAAATGTCATGCCAAATTTCGTGAATGATGACATGTTTTCGCTTATTATAGAACATAAATTTTGCCTCAGACGCATAAGCAGATTATGAAAGCCTTTTCAAAGTAAATGATGTTTTGTATTTCCAATATACAAATTTATGTTTAATTCATTTTCCTCGTTTAATACTATTTATAGTGTCAAAATTATTATGCGTACCGAGAAAACATTTTTTATATCTTAAATAGAGAGTTTTTTTTTACTATTATAAGTTTATAACAACTAACATGTTTATATCCAAAAAGAATACTAATTAACATAATTCTTAATGTCCTTGTAACACTATAATTAATCAAAAAAAAATTCTCAAATTGTCTTTAAGAAGGAATGAAGTTGTACCATAGTGCACACAAAACAATCTAGATGAGCTATTTTCTACGGTTGTTTTTTAGATACAAATATATTTCATATTTCATATTTCCCAGTTGAGCTATTTTCCTTGTATTGCTCTCTACATATAGAAACTCTTCACTTGAGGTGAATCAAGAGATCAAAACCAAATATGATAATAACAAGAGCAATACTTTTGGGATCTGAATAAGTGATCTATGACTATGAGCTAAGAAATACTTATTAATCACTTATCAGATAAGAAAGTTTATTTCCGTTCCACATTTAAGTTTATATGCTTCTTCTTCCCTACCTCGATTGGTTGAAACCATCACTATCCTTTACCCATCAGGTTCCAACATTTGACCTTTAATTGATTGAGGAGTTGTTCCCGTAGATGTAGATCCTTAGTTAGAGTTTGTATAATTTGTGGTGATTATGATTCTGTAAACTGTGAAATTGCATGTCATATTGTCTTGGCTCAAGAAAACGACATTTGTAGAATTCAATTTATACTTCTCTTTGGCTGCTTGAGGCCCACCGGAAAAAATGTTATAGACATGACAAGTAATAACTGATAAGATCGAGAAACTAATATACTCCATAGAAGATATTTTATTATACTTGACTGCTTAGCTGGTTTCTGAATTGAATGACACGAGTATCTAAGTCTTGACTTGTGTAATTCATGCACACAAATCAAACAAAACAGTTTTGTCCGGTGGAGATTGTCTACACAATCTTTTTTTCTTATTAGTGCTATATATATAGCTAGTAACCCCCTTACTAGAGATCAATAACAAATACACTAAACTGATCAAATAGAGCTCAAAACAAAATATGAGTTTAAGCGTTGATCTCAAGGATCTGGATGTGTTAATATCGAACGCAAAGAAAATACAAGATGATGTGTTGAAGGAGATACTAACTCTTAACGCCAACACAGAGTATCTCCAACGCTTCCTACATGGAAGCTCTGATAAGGATTTGTTCAAGAAGAACGTACCGGTGGTGAGCTACGATGATGTCAGGCCTTATATCGAACGTGTTGCGAACGGAGAGCCCTCGGATGTGATCTCGGGAGGACCCATAACTAGATTCCTCCGAAGGTACATAACTTTTTTTATCATCATAATTGTTAATTAATGGATCGGCTAGTTCTCAACTCAAGACTATAATGGATGCTTGGTGTGATCTAGCTAATATTTTTATGCTCTCCAAAATGATTATGAACTCGTTGTGCATGTGTAGCTCCGGAACTACAGGAGGGAAACAAAAGATATTTCCAATGAACGATAAGCACATTGAAATGCTGGGATACCTTTTGGCTCTATCTTCTCTCGTTACTTCCAAGTAATTCCTTCTCTATTTAATGCTACACAAAGTATAAGTTATAACTATTGGTTCATATATTAAATTGATTTAGAAATCTAAAGCAAAATCAAGTTATTGGGTTCTATATTTTAAATTTCTATTATTCATTCATTGATTTATAAATTTATTTTCATTTTTTATATAGTTTCAACCAATCCATAAAAAAAAAATGTAGTAGATTACTTTTTTCTTAGATTCCACATTAAAATTGTTCTCGTTCTACTTTATAGGCATTTCAGTGACAACGTCGGTGAGGAAGGAAAGAAAATGGGGTTTCATTACATTAGAACAGAATCCACAACTCCCTCCGGATTACTCGTTTCTACAGCACTTGCAAGCTTTTTCATGAGCGATTACTTCAAAAACCGGCCATCAAAGTGTAATTCAGAGTACACAAGCCCCGACCAAGTCATATTGTGCCCCGACATCAACCAAAGTGTGTATTGTCATCTTCTATGCGGGCTTTCCCAGAGAGACAAGGTTGTGGTTGTTAACGCTACCTTTGCTTATGCCGTGGTCCAAGCGATTCATGCTCTACAAATCTACTGGAAAGAATTGTGTAGCAACATCCGATCAGGCCATGTTAGCGAGTGGATCACTGACTTAGAGTGCAGAAACTCAGTCTCGGCCATTCTTGGGGGACCTAATCCTGACTTGGCTGATGTTATTGAACAAGAATGCAGCCACACGTCATGGGAAGGTATCATTACACGACTTTGGCCTAGAGCAAAATATATTCAATGCGCCATTACAGGCCAAATGACTCAATACATTCCAACATTAGAGTTTTATTCCAACAAACTTCCTATAGTATCCTCGACTTATGGGTCTTCTGAATGTTTATTTGGGATAAATATGGATCCTTTATCCAAACCACAAGACGTATCCTACACATTTTTGCCCAACATTTCCTACGTGGAGTTTCTACCTGTTGATCATGAGGGAGATATGAACAGCATTGTTGATCTTGTGGACGTCAAGTTAGGGTGCTACTATGAACCTGTGATCACTAATTATTTTGGTCTACACAGATGTCTTATTGGAGATATTCTACAAGTGACTGGATTTTACAATAACACGCCTCATTTTAGATTTGTAGGCAGAAAGAATGTGGTTTTAAGCGTCAATGTTGAAACAACAACTGAAGAGCACCTTCTAAAGGCGATGGCTCGTGCGACCCTTGTTCTTGACCAGTCTACAAATTTAATGTTGACGGGCTTCACATGCTATGCTGACATCTCCACTTTTCCAGGTCACTACGTTTTTTATTGGGAACTCAAAGCTAAAGATGTTAACTATGTTTTTGAGCTTGACGAAAATGTATTGGCGAAATGTTGCTATGCGTTAGAGGAATCATTTGATGCTCTTTATAGAAAACTTAGAAGCAAAGATGGATTAATTGGAGCTCTAGAGATACGAGTAGTGCAACAAGGAACATTCGATTCTCTCATGGAATATTTCATCTCCCAAGGTGGTTTCATTACTCAATACAAGACACCCCTGTGTATCAAATCTTCTGAAGCCTTGGCAGTTCTTGAAAATAAGGTTCTTGCTCGATTCTACAGCAAAAAAAACCCTGCTCTTGACTTGTAGCTAGCTCTTTGTGTTTTAATTGTTTTTAGTAAAGAACAAAAAAATCGTGGAAAACAAGTAAGTGATTTACCTTTCTGCAAAATAAATGACGTTTGGTAGTAAAATTAATAAACTCTCTATAAATTAATAAAATTATTAGTTTCGACATTATTACTTTTATAAAAGTTTTGTTGCATTTTGTTTTTTTGTTATGCATGCCATACCCATAATAATTTATGACGGCCCCAAACTAAAAGAATAATAATATTGAATGTTCATGAACAAGAAAGCTGTTTCTTCAGATACACCAAAAGTTTGTTCCTAGTTGTTTAGATATCTCTAATAAAGTATTTTGAGGTTTGGTACGGTGTCATCAAGTTTTGTGAAAATCTGTGTCTGCTATCTATAATTTATATACTTTCTCACCAAAAAGAAAAAAATCTATAATGTTTCTACATGGTTTTCCAATCAAGATTAGCGCTGAGATTTACGAAACCATAAGGGCATGTTTACAAGGAGATCAGTTTAAGGTGTTCTTAGAGTATAAATATTGTAAAAATAATGTAAGATCAGTAGTTAAGAACTTTTGTTAAAAAGTTAGTTAGAACATGGTTAAGATCTTAATATTTAATAATATAATATTCTTGTAGAAATTTAAGAATGTTTAATAAATACATAGATTAATGTTTAATAAAAAATTTAAGAATGTTTAATACTATTTAATAATATAATGTTTATTAATATTCTTAAACATATTACAATTATAAAAATTTATAAAATAACATTTTAATTGCAAACTTATAAAATTTTTACTAAAATTCAAAATACAATGCCATATTTTTATGAAACAAAAAAAACATTGTAAATAAAATTTTTTAAAAAAACAAACGAACATATTACTTAATTAATTAAACAAGACAAACATTTTATTTAATTAATACATAGATTAATGTCCAAATTTATTTCATATATTCTTAACCAATCTGAGAGAGACACGTCACACAAGATCAGGCCCAAGAACAGTTCTAGAATAAGATCAATGAGTCTGATCTTAAGTCCACTATTCAATTATTTTTATTTTTAGATAGCCTAAGAACACCCCATCTGATCTCCCTATAAATATGGGTAAGTAGTTTGAGGCTCTTATACCGGGTTAGGAACTTTGTAAGTTTTCGGTTTACAATCCAAATTAGCAATCTCCAACTATCAAATTATAAATTTAAGTGATACCTAAAATGATGTTTTTAATTCTGCGCAGTCACTCGGAGATAAACTAATATATTTGACAGCTTGATTGGTTTTCGAATCGATTCGCACGACTTTTTATGTTCTGATTGCGTATTTTTAATAGTTTTGTGCCGTTGAAATTATCACTTGCACGTAATTTTAAGAGTCCGAATGTTAACCGTGGTGCGGGAAAAACAATTTGATAGTAAGATACGGTTCAACAGTAGTTCATGCGGAAAAAATATTTTTATGAGATAAGTGCATTTTTATAAAATAAACGATATAAAATAAAGTTTGATTGGTGAAAAAGCAAAAAACGGTATTATTAAAAAGAATCATTTGTTAATAAAAAAAATTAAGCATATGTTTTTCTTTAAAAATGATATTTATGGTTATATATTTATATATTATATTAAAAATTAAAAATGATATGAAGCATAATAAAATTATACAATTGTTATATAATTAAACGGACATGTATAATTTTAAAAAATTAAGTAAATTGGATTATAAATATTTTTTTTAAAAATAACTAATACATGGAAACTCCATGATCTATGACTTAACAACCACTATGATAGTAGCATTTATAATCATATTATTTATTTTACAGTAATGTTATTTACTAAACAATAAGATTCATATTTTCTTTAATATACAACTTCAAACACATATTCCAAATCTACTGAGTAATATTGAAACTGAATTTATTAAACATTTAAATTAGTCTTTATAAGTATCTATTAAATCATTTAGAAAATGTATTTTTGTATTAAATCATTTGAAAATATATTAAATATAACTATTATGAAAGTGTTTTAAAAAAACATCAGATTAATCAAAAATTTTTTTAACTGAATGTGAGATAGGAAGGAAAAAAAGAGAACACAAAGATAGATATTTTTTTTCTTTGCTAATTTGCCTTTTTTTTATAAAAATATATTATATATAAAAGTCCATAAAATAATAGTTATATCTGTGCAGTCTAAAAACTGTTGGTTATAAACAGTTGTTGTTTTCAAAAGGCTGTCCATGTTATTATACACTGGACAATCCACATTTTTTTTTCAAAAAACGCAAAAAAGTAAAGTTTTGTGATTGGTATTTTCTCTGCGGTTTTGGTAAAAAAAAGTTTGAAAACCGCTTTTAACATGTTTCCATTCACTGCCTAAGTGTGGTTTTTAAAAAACTGAATTTTACACAATTCACAAAATAACAATTAGCTAGTATAATTTGCGTTATTTAAGAAAGAGAAAAAAACTGTTTGTATTTTTCAAAAAAGTAATTTAACTAATGGATCGCACTTATGTTATAACTGACCAATTAGCTAGCGTTATTTGAGAAAGAGAAAAAAAACTGTTTGCATTTTTTGTTTTTTTTTTTTAATCTTGACTTAGTAATCAACATATTTTTTTATATGTTGAAAACCGCTTTTAACATGTTTTGTGAAAGACGCAAAAAACTAAGTTTTGTGATTGGTGTCTTCTCTGCGGTTTTGGTAAAAAAAGTTTAAAAACCGCTTTTAACATGTTTCCATTCACTGCCTAAGTGTGGTTTTTAAAAAATTGAATTTTACACCATTCACAAAATAACAATTAGCTAGCGTAATTTGCGTTATTTAAGAAAGAGAAAAAAAACTGTTTGCATTTTTCAAAAAAGCAATTTAACTAATGGATCGCACTTATGTTATAACTCACCAATTAGCTAGCGTTATTTAAGAAAGAGAAAAATATACTGTTTGCATTTTTTTTTTTTTTTTAACTTGATACCAATTGTTGTTGCTCAATCCATTCTTCTGAATCTACAAATGCTGTAGCAATGAGAATACTGTAGCAATGAGAATGTTTTCCATATACCCCAAATAAGCCACGGTATCACATTCCTAACATGCTCAGGTAATGAGGGCCATTCCATCTGTTCCAACACATGTTTGATATTCTCTGCAACCAAGCTTGAGAATCCAGCTTGGGAAAGTGGAACCGGAACTTCAGACCAGACGTCCCTTGCCAGAACACAACCAAAAAGCAAGAGAGATTATCTCCTCCTCAACGGTGTCTTCTCTGCGGTTTTGTGATTGGTGTCTTCTCTACGGTTTTGGTAAAAAAAGTATGAAAACCGCTTTTAACATGTTTCCATTAACTGCCTAAGTGTGTTTTCTAAAAATCTGAATTTTACACCATTCACAAAATAACAATTAGCTAGTGTAATTTGCGTTATTTAAGAAAGAGAAAAAAAACTGTTTGCAGTTTTCAAAAAAAGCAATTTAACTAATGGATCGCACTTATGTTATAACTCACTAATTAGCTAGCGTTATTTAAAAAAGAGAAAAAAAAACAATTTTTTTTTTTTTTAATCTTGATACCAATTGTTGTTGCTAAATCTATTCTTATTAATCTGCGAATGCTGTAGCAATGAGAATGCTGTAGCAATGAGAATGCTTTCCATATACCCCAAATAAGCCACGGTATCGCATTCCTAACCTGCTCAGGTAATGAGAGCCATTCCATCTGTTCCAACACATGTTTGATATTCTCTGCAACCGAGCTTGAGAATCCAGCTTGGAGAAGTGGAACCGGAACTTCAGACCAGATGTCCCTTGCTAGAACACAACCAAAAAGCACAAGAGAGATTGTCTCCTCCTCAACAGTATCTTTTCTGCGGTTTTGTGATTGGTGTCTTCTCTGCAGTTTTGGTAAAAAAAGTTTGAAAACTGCTTTTAACATGTTTCCATTTACTGCCTAAGTGTGGTTTTAAAAAAACTGAATTTTACACCATTCACAAAATAACAATTAGCTGTGTAATTTGCGATATTTAAGAAAGAGAAAAAAAAACTGTTTGCATTTTTCAAAAAAGCAAAAAGCAATTTTAATGGATTACACTTATGTTATAACTCACCAATTAGCTAGTGTTATTTAAGAAAGATAAAAAAAAACTGTTTGCATTTTTTGTTTATTTTTTTTAATCTTGAGTTAGTTATCAACATATTTTTTTTATTGAATTGTTAATACTTCTTATAGATTATTTAATTTTTAAATGTGTTTTTTATAGATAATAATTACTTCATTAATTTTTCATAAGTTGTAAAATAATGAGTTTTTATGGAAAAAACAAATTAAAAGAAAAGAAAAAAATAATGAGTTTTTATAATTTATAAAATAATGAGTTTTTATAATTTACTGATATTTGTTATATATATTATACTTATCTTTCAAAAAATCACATATACAATAAAATTATAAAAATTTTCTTATACTATTTTCTTATCTTCTAATAGTTTTATTAATCTATATTTTCTTAATTCAAGATTTTATTATAATAATAGGGTATATATTTCATTTGTAAATAGATAAATATGATTAGTATATAACTATATAGTTATTTTATTATAATAAAAATTAAAAGATAATTTTATATAAACATATAATATGTAATATATCACCATTTTTACAAAAAAACAAACAAAATGGCTTTCACCATGTACTTTGATAATTTTATTTATAATTTGTCATTTGTATCGTTTCTTGCAATTTTACCATTCAAACATTCTATTATAAACCGCAAATAGTTTTTTTCACCAATCATATTTTATTGTGTACCGCTTATTTTGTATAAACCGCACTTGTCCTACAAACCGCATGTACTGCAGTTGACTCGTGCCGCATTCTAAAACCGCTTGCCCCATATTCGTATGGTAACAGCGTATTTGGTTATATGGGAAAAGCGGTTTTATTGTGCGGTACAGTTCAACTGCAGTACGTGCAGGAGAAAAATATTTACGAGACAAGTATGGTTTAGGACAAATAAGTGATACAAAATAATGTTTGATTGGTGAAAAAATTACTAGCGTTACTGTTAATAAGAAAATGTTTTGGTTCTTAATAAGAAAATTTTTAAACATGTTATTTTACTTTTAACAATATATTTGATTATACACATATATATGTTTAGATAATATTTAGAAAAAAATGATAAAGATGTGGAACAATAAAATTTGTACAATTGAAGTATAATTCAAGGACATATAAGGATGGTGATTGGCAACCAGGTTTATAAACACTTTGAATCTATTTTCCTGTTTTTCATCTCACTTGTTTAATCCTTTGTGTGTCCTACGACTTCACCAACTGTACAAAAAGTAAGATTTTTACCATTGCTTGTGAACCGATTCAACTTGGGGGTCACAAGTTATTCAACTTTTGACTCTTTTTTTTGTTTTGTTTACAATTACAATTTAGGGTTTGTTTATCTCTATGTGATTTCTATGTGATTGCTATGTGCTTATAGGGTTAATGGCAGATTGTGGCTTCTCATAATTCGTTTGTTTCATATGAGAAGATGCATATGGAGAGGATAACGTGGAACATGTCTTTTTCATATATTCAAAGTGAACTAGTGGCTGTTCATTGGATTGTTTCAAGGGAAAGTGAGCAGAAGAAAGGCTTGGATGGGGTACATGTACATGTAAAGCTTGTCTCTGTTCTTGTTCTTTGTAATGTTAGTTTTATTTTGTTTAAGACTTGGTGGCATTTGATGTTATGTAAGACTTATCTTGGTTAATATAATATTAAAGTTATGTATGTTGATTATTTTATGAAATATAAAAATATAAAATCTAATTTAATAAATTTTGAAAAAAAAAATACTACCACATTATATAAAATAGCATTAATCGTAGAAGTTCCTAACATAGCGTGTAAAATGACTTATGACATTAGTTTAAAAAATTAGAAAAGCGCAATAACATAGCATTTCGGTACTGCTATGGTAGAAGACTTTATTATAGCATATGTATCCGGTGCTATCATATGTATAGTACCTACGATAACAGTGGCCTAACATACCATTTGTAAAAGAGTTATGAATAACATATTATAGCGTTTCTGTACTGCTATCAATATAGATATTTGTTGTAGTGCATGTATAATTTTTATAAAGTAAAGTAAATTGGATAACAAATTTTACAAAATAATATTCTAAAAATAATCTTCTATTATTGTAAATACAATTTTAATAAAATAAATTTTATAAAAAAGTGAGAAAAACACATTTCTGATATAAAAAAAAACATTAGCATGCAATACATATATATGCTTACAAAAACTGCATAAAAAATTCCAAAACACATGAATTATGAGCGTTATTTACTGCTGCACGCGTTTTTCAGTTTCTTTTTGAAAAATTGAACCGCACATTAAACTACTACTTTTTGGTTAGCAAAAGAAAAAACGCAGTGCATTTTTAAATGTTATATTGATTAGTGAACTTAAATAAAATGCATAAGAAACCGTCCCATCTTTTACAATTACGCTACTCTCATTCACTATCATAGGTATCAATAAATTAATTTACTAGTGCTACATAAAGAGCCCCAGCCCTTTACCAGAGATATCAATAAAAATATTTAGTCAAACTTAACTAGAGATCAAAACCAAATAGTATGAGTTTAAGCGTTGATCTCAAGGATCTGGACGTGTTAACATCGAACGCAAAGCAAATACAAGATGATGTATTGAAGGAGATACTCACACTTAACGCCAACACAGAGTATCTCCAACGCTTCCTCCATGGAAGTTTTGATAAAGATTTGTTCAAGAAGAACGTACCGGTGGTGAGCTACGATGATGTCAAGCCTTATATCGAACGTGTTGCAAACGGAGAGCCCTCGGATGTGATCTCGGGCGGACCCATAACTAGATTCCTCCGAAGGTACATAACTTTTTATTATCATGATCATCAATTAATGGATCAGCTAGTTATCAACTGAAGAGTATGATTAAGAACTCGTTGTGTTGTAGCTCCGGAACTACAGGAGGGAAAGAAAAGATATTTCCAATCAACGATAAGTACATTGAAACGCTGGGATACCTTACGGCTCTATCGTCTCTCGTTACTTCCAAGTAATTTTCCTTCGCTATCTGTTTTTTTTTTTTTTTCCTAGAATGAGTTTGATTTGGTAAATTGAATGGGAAATGAAATGATTTCGATCTCTACAATTTTTCTTTTGGGTCAAACCGTCAAAGTATCCTCAATTTTTAACTTGTTATTACTTATATAGGAAAAGACAAGTTAAAAAGTATAATTTCTTTATTGCTTAAAAAAATATTTGTTAACTTGGGCAACGCAGATGAAAGAATTGGTCAATCTTAATGCATTGTTAAGTTTATCTAACTTTGATTGAGTCTAATTGGACGAAATCAACGTAAAGTTGAAGACTTATTGGTTAGAACAAGAGTTTAATATTTTGAAATAACAAAAATTATTTTAATTTGTAAAAACAATATAAAAATTACAAAAATTTGAAACTTTTTTAAGAATATAATTCCGTTCCAAATGTCATCAATAGAACGAGCGACTTCTAGGCATTGCTACCAGATGCGCTAAGAAAAAAAAAAAAAACACCTAATATCATTTTTTTGCATGTTTACCTTAGATTTCCAAAAAAAAAAATACATAATCTAATCCACAAAGTGTAAACACAAAAACAAAACCCCTCGAGAGGAGAAACCAAAATCTACTCTCAGAATTTATAACCACTAAACAATGTGATGGTACTATCTATTCCAAGATATACATAAAGATTATATTCAGAAGGATAAAAAAAATCTTCAAATAATATATATGGATAAATTTTACTACTACGTACATTTTTTATAACATACATATATATATACTATGAAATAATATACCTTGTACAGTATATTGAATTTATCTTGGTCTGGTGTATAGGCATTTCAATGACAAGGATGCCAAGAAAGGAAAGAAAATGATGTTTCTTTATAATAAATCGGAATCCACAACACCCTCCGGATTACTTGTTGCTCTAGCGTCTACAAGCATTGTAATGAGCCCTTATTTTACTAACCGGCCATCAAAATGTAATTCTGATTTCACAAGTCCCGACCAAGTCATATTGTGCCCCGACAACAACCAAAGTGTGTATTGTCATCTTCTATGTGGGCTTTCCCGAAGAGATGAGGTTGTGGGAGTTGGTTCTTCCTTTGCTTATGCTTTGGTCCAAGCAATCAATGTTCTTCAAATTTACTGGAAAGAATTGTCTAGTAATATCAGATCAGGTCATGTTAGCAAGTGGATCACTGACCTTAATTGCAGAAACTCAGTCTCAGCCATTCTTGGAGGACCTAATACTGAACTGGCTGATGTGATTGAAAAAGAATGCAGCAACAAGTCTTGGGAAGGTATCATCTCACGACTTTGGCCCAAAGCCAAATATTTTGAATGCATTATTACCGGACAAATGGCCCAATACATTCCAACATTGGAGTTTTATTCCAACAAACTTCCTATAGTTTCCACGATATATGGGTCTTCTGAAAGTTTGTTTGGGGTAAATGTGGATCCTTTATCCAAACCACAAGATGTATCCTATACATTTTTGCCGAACATCTCCTACTTTGAGTTTCTACCTGTTGATCATGGGGGAGATATGGCCAGCATTGTTGATCTTGTGGATGTCAAGTTAGGGTGCTACTATGAACCTGTGATCACTAATTATTTTGGTCTACACAGATATCTTATTGGAGATATTCTAGAGGTGACTGGATTTTACAATAGCACACCTCAGTTCAGATTTGTACGCAGAAAGAATATGGTTTTAAGCGTCGAGATTGAAGAAACAACTGAAGAGGATATTTTAAAGGCGTCCGCTCTTGCCACCCTTGTCCTTGATCAGTCTACAAATCTAATGTTGACGGGATTCACATGCTATGCTGATATATCCACTTTTCCAGGTCATTACGTTTTTTATTGGGAACTCAAAACTAAAGATGTTAACTATGTTGTTGAGCTTGACGTAAATGTATTGGCGGAATGTTGCTATGCGTTAGAGGAATCATTTGATGTTTTTTATAGAAAACTTAGAAGTAAAGATGGATTAATTGGAGCTCTCGAGATAAGAGTGGTGCAGGAGGGAACATTTGATTCTCTCATGGAGTATTTCATCTCCCAAGGTGGTTCGATTGGTCAATACAAGACACCTATGTGTATCAAATCTTCCGAAGCCTTGGCAGTTCTTGAAAATAAGGTTCTTGCTCGATTCTACAGCAAAAAATTTCCTCCTCTGGACTTATAGTTTTTTTTGTGTGTGTTTAAATGCTTTGAAGAAAGGGTACTCAAGTTGTCTGTGCGCCTACTGGTAATGTTTGCAATTTATAATAACGGAAATGTGTGACATGCAATGTAATTTGGAAACTTTAGAGAAACATTTTCACAACTAGCACCACAATGTGTTATTTTTCTTATCAAATCTTGCAATCTTTGTACTTGATGATCAATATGATTTAATCTCTTATCTTTTACGATATATATTATGTCATCTTAAAGCCACGGCCAACTATCCGATCGGATTGGGTGTTATGACTTTTGATATGCTCAAATTTACCCTAGAACTACTCTCTCAAATTAAGAGATCACTGCAGTACTTAGGGGTCGAATTCCACAAGGACTCAAGACTACACAATAAATTATAGAGTTTTTCAATTATGCTAAACAGATTAAATTGAATTAAAAATAGCAATGCAAAATATTAAATAAAGCTTGTTGTAAATTCAGAAGATCAAAAAGCTAGGCCTAGGGAATTTCTCAGGAAATTATGAAATATTAAATCAATCAATAAATTAGGATTCAAACAAATAAGAACAGATCTAGAACTCTAAACACTTTTGTAAATTAAATCAGTTCTCACTGCAAATAATATCTAAATTTAAAACCAAAAAATCCAAATCTCTTTGTAAAATTCTAGGTTAAAAATCAGCAATAAAATCAGGTTTAGATTGTTCACAAAATTATTAAATCAAATCTCTTTGCAAAAAATAATTTTGCTCATCAAAAGGTTTTATCAGGAAAACAATTATATTCTCATATCAATTTATTTTCCTAAGGTATTAATTCTAGATGGCCAATCAAGGATTAATATGAAGAACAACCTAAGATGAAGATCTAGCAAGATAAAGAATCCTAAATAATCAGATCTAATAATTCATAAAATCCCTGTGAAAAACCCTAAACCTAACAAGCAAACTACTCAGACATAATCAATGAAGAACAAAACATGATTCTGAATAATAAGCAATTGAAATTAAAAGAGTAAGGAAGGAGTTTAAGAATTCTTCTCTCAAAGCAGTTCAGATCTCTCTCCCAAAAGCTCTCAAAATCTCACAGGGTTGCAGAAAAATAAAACTCTCTAGAATAAAACTTAAGGGTTTTGAAAACCTAAAAACACTATTTATATGTCCTAAAACACGTCAGAGACTTATGTTGCAAATATGGAAAACTTTGGGGCAGATTTGTAAATTTTCCAAAACTTGGGTCTTGAGTCGGCAGAGATGAGTGTCGATCGATGCCTCCTATCTTGGTGTCGGTCGATGCTCCTGCTTTCATCCGAGACCAAATTGATTCTGCAAGATTTATGCTCCAAAACATCCAAATTGCTCCATTTTGCTCCTTCCATGCTAAAAACCTGTAAAGACTCAAAAACAATCTAGAAACAAATGAAAAGACACTAAAAGACTCTTTATATCATGGTTAAAAACCACAAAAACCATGATATATCAACTCCCCCAGACTTAGCCTTTGCTTGCCCTCAAGCAAAACATAAACTTAGACCTGTGAAAGAAGTTTGAAAACAGGGAACTCACTCAATTGCATGATGATTCTTATTTGCACTCTTCATTTACCTGACTCAAGAACTTACTTCTTATACTCAACCATGATAAGCATCAACATTCCTTACTCAAATCCCACAATCCTTTCGAATCTCTGAAATCTCTATTGTCATCTCATTAGTCAATATTAAAGCACAAATAAGGTGAATTCTTACCTTGGATGTATTGATCAGTGACACATGGACTCTCTTCAGGCCAAGACATTCTTCTTACATCTCCTTTCCTCTCCCTTTTCTCACTTCCATTTTTTTTCTTTTCTCTCTTTTCTTATTTTTTTTCTTCTAATCATAGGTGTAAGCGAATACCGGGGTCATCGGTAATTTACCTACCTCTCGCTTCCAAGCTTTGTGTGATCATTTGACTCAAGAGTAGAATAATGAGGTCACAAGTAATTTACCTACCTCTCTAAACTGATCAAAATCATCTCATCTTTTATTCTCTCTTTTTCTGATTTTTTTTTTTAAAGCATTGAAGGGAAGAGAGAGGGGAGACATACTTTGAAAAATTGCACTGTCTTGTATGGCCTGAAGAAGAAGTCTAGTCCACTGATTTCCAACCCAAAGTAAGAGATTAAGTCCGGTTAAAATCCTGATAAAAGTTGAGACAACGTTAGATCAATCATATATCCATTAAATAAGGGCTTTCAGGATTGTTGATATGGCTCATAGTCTTTCTAAGCTTCAGTTCTGAGATCAAGCATAAACAAGTAATCATTAGAGTGTTAGCCAAATAAGAGAAATCATTAGTCAAGATCATAATTCCCAAAGATAAAAAGAAAAATTTTGAAAAATTTGACTCAAACTTTATGGTTTTGACTGACACAACTGGAACTCAAAAACAGAAAACATAGTTAGTAACTAACCTCCCCCAGACTTAAACAACACTGTCCCCAATGTTATCAAGTAAGAGGAAAGCAAAAATAAAAATAAAATAAATAAAAAATCAAAATCAAAAGAAAAAGAAAAACCTACCAGTGGGTTGCCTCCCACTAAGCGCTTGTTTTCAGTCATTAGCTTGACTGTGTTGGAGCTCAGACATCCGTAGGAGCAGAACATGGCATTGAAGTCCTCTTCATCCAAGGTGGTGTATAAGCTTTAGGTGCATGAGGTCTGCCAAGGATGTGAGGAACAGGACCAGGATGGGATTTAGGGATTGGTTTGCCTCTCTTATGTCCTGCAAAATCATCAACGGAAGAAACAAGCGCTCTACGATAATCTCGTGGCTTGGTTAACTGCAAAACAGTTTTTCTCTCTTTGAAATTCTTATTGATGATAGGAGGAATTTTAGGAGAAGGAGAGGTGTACCTTTGCCTTACCTGAGGGCTTTGGAGTGTGGATTGGTGACTCTTCTGTTTGGGAACAGGTTTCTGACTTGAAGCATCAGTTTTGGACAAGCTTTGTCGCGGTCGTGGAGGGGTGTCGATCGATACTCTCTTGGTGGTGTCGATCGACACTGAGCCTGATGCCCGTGTTGCAGAAACTTTTTCAGCAGAAAAAGTCTGTCCATCAATAGTAGAAGCCCTCCTCAGCTTATCCATCTCAAAATTCATACTCAATCCATCCACATTCAGTGTTATGTGTCCTTTCTGCACATCAATGACTACACCAGCTGTAGCCAAGAAAGATCTTCCTAAGATGAGAGGATCTTTAGGCTCTATATCATACTTCAGCACCACAAAGTCAGTGGGAATCATGAAGTTTCCAACCTTAACTGGAATGTCCTCTAAAACACCTTCAGGAATTCTTCGGGAGCGATCAGCCAAGATAAGAGAAATCTGAGTTGGCTTGAATTCTGTCATCCCAAGTCTCATAGCAACAGAATGTGGCATCAAGTTGATGCTAGAGCCAAGGTCACAAAGTGAGTGTGCAAACCTTCCTGCTGAGATTGAGCAATCAAGACAAAGCTTCCAGGATCTGGTAACTTCTCTGCAGTCCTACATTGAATAATTGCACTCACTTCCTTAGAGACAACCACCTCCTGCTTCTTCTCCTTCTTCCTCTATGAAGGCTGGTTTAACAGAATTGCACTGCCATCCTTAGTAAGCAGTGCTCCTTCTTCAGGGCTCAAACCATTGGATACCATTCTCTTTACATAGCGTTTTAGTGGTGGTGAAAGCTTCACTGCATCAATCAATGGCATCTCAATCATCACCTTGTCCATCATTGCCTTGCATCTAGCTTCCTCCATCTCCTGCTTAGACTTTCTTGGCTTGGGAAAAGGAATCTTAGGCTTGTAGACCCTTTCAGCAGCTGGAACCTGAGATTTTGTGTTTTCCGATTCTGTCTGAGAAGGGTGTCGATCGACACCCAGGTGGTGTCGATCGATGCCATCATCTGAAGCCGAAGAATTTTGCGATTTCTCTCCTTTTTCTGCAGAAACAATTTCACCAGCATCTTCATCTCTCACTGATATGGCATTGCAAGCATTTCTAGGATTTGACTCAGTTCTTGCTGGAAGATAATTCTCTTGCCGTTTTACAGACCCAGCAGTCTGTGCAACTTGAACCTCCAGCTTCTTAACATGAACATTCAATGCATCAATCTTCCCATTCAGCTCAGTGTAGACATTGCCAATCTTCCCATTGAATGTCACTGTCAATTGCTCCTGTCCTTGCAAAAGCTGCTCAAGCATGGCTTCCATTCTACTCTCTGAAGAATTCTTAGGAGGTGGAGACTGATAAGATGAGTTCCCATATGTCCTTGTATAGCCATTGTTCTGTTGTTGCTGCTGATACTCTGGCTTGGAAGTGTAGCCTAAAGAGTTCCCACTGTAAGGCCTATTGCCTTGCTGATTTCCAAACCGCTGTCCCTGATTCCCATACACATAGTTCACATCTTCCTCTTGGTGTCCTTGATCAGGTTCTGGCTCATATGTCTCAACCTCAGCAGCAAAATGAACAGATTTCTTTCCCATAAGGAGATTATGCACTGAATCTAGCTTAGCATTAACAGAAGCTAACTGGTTTGAATCAAATCCTCCATGCAATCTCTTCCTTTCAGCATCTGCTCCCTTAGTGCTATTGCTAGAAGCCAAATTCTCAATCAAAACTTCAGCATCTTCTGGCATTCTTGTCTTAAAATTCCCATGACTTGCAGCATCCAAAGCTAACTGATACTTCCAGTCACACCCTCTGAAGAAGATACTCAACAGTTGTACCCTTGAAAAACCATGGTGTGGACAGTCCCTCTGATAAGCTTTGAATCTCACCCAAGCTGCCTTGAAAGCTTCCTCTGGTCTTTGCTTGAAAGTGGATAACTTGACTCTCAACTCATCTGACATTGCATCATCATAAAAATGGTTGAGGAAAGCCACTTTGACTTTTTGCCAAGATGTCAAAGATCCAGCTGGCAACTGCTTCAACCACTGAGATGCCTCTCCTGCAAGTGAGTATGGGAAGAGCTTGCAGAATATGAAGTCCTCAGTTACTCCATTAGCCTTGATACTAGTCACCAGATCCTCAAAATGCTCAATGTGATCCAAAGGCTTCTCATTGGGCAAAGCAGAGAAAGGTCTCTGCCCAACTAGTTGAAAGTACGCAGGCTTCAACTCAAAATCATTCCTCTGAAAAGGGGGAGAAACAATAGCAGACCGGTTCTCATACACCAGATCAGCCCTATTGTAGTCAGCAATGGTCCTGATCAAGTCCCGGTTGTTCTCCTGTCGTCGAACTGGGTTCTATACGTGGTTGGCAGCTCCACGCACGTCTGCAGGTGGGTGTCGATCGATTGTGGCATCGATCGACACCGTCGACACCATCAGCTGGTTCGTCGACAACATCAATTTCAGCAATCACATTGCCCTCAACATCAATCTTTTGGCCCTGCTCATTGCGCAAGTGGCCCTCTTGATCCCTCAAAGCACCATCCTCATCTCGCATCAGAATGATTGGGTTAACCATCTTCAGAGATTTGGCTGCTTTTCGGTTCTCACGCTCAAGTTTTCCCAACTCTTGGTTTGAAAGCTTCAGAATTGGACCAGTCTTGTTGCTCCTTGTGTTAGGCTTATTAGGCATACACCTGAAACACACAAGAGAGAAGAAAACAAAAGCGTGTTAGTTTGAAAATAAAAAGAAAAAATCTAGACAAAATCAAAAACTCAAATCTAATGGTAGATCAAAGAGTCCCCGGCAACGGCGCCAAAATTTGATATGCTCAAATTTACCCTAGAGCTACTCTCTCAAATTAAGAGATCACTGCAGTACTTAGGGGTCGAATTCCACAAGGACTCAAGACTACACAATAAATTATAGAGTTTTTCAATTATGCTAAACAGATTAAATTGAATTAAAAATAGCAATGCAAAATATTAAATAAAGCTTGTTGTAAATTCAGAAGATCAAAAAGCTAGGCCTAGGGAATTTCTCAGGAAATTATGAAATATTAAATCAATCAATAAATTAGGATTCAAACAATTAAGAACAGATCTAGAACTCTAAACACTTTTGTAAACTAAATCAGTTCTCACTGCAAATAATATCTAAATTTAAAACCAAAAAATCCAAATCTCTTTGTAAAATTCTAGGTTAAAAATCAGCAATAAAATCAGGTTTAGATTGTTCACAAAATTATTAAATCAAATCTCTTTGCAGAAAATAATTTTGCTCATCAAAAGGTTTTATCAGGAAAACAATTATATTCTCATATCAATTTATTTTCCTAAGGTATTAATTCTAGATGGCCAATCAAGGATTAATATGAAGAACAACCTAAGATGAAGATCTAGCAAGATAAAGAATCCTAAATAATCAGATCTAATAATTCATAAAATCCCTGTGAAAAATCCTAAACCTAACAAGCAAACTACTCGAGACATAATCAATGAAGAACAAAACATGATTCTGAATAATAAGCAATTGAAATTAAAAGAGTAAGGAAGGAGTTTAAGAATTCTTCTCTCAAAGCAGTTCAGATCTCTCTCCCAAAAGCTCTCAAAATCTCACAGGGTTGCAGAAAAATAAAACTCTCTAGAATAAAACTTAAGGGTTTTGAAAACCTAAAAACACTATTTATATGTCCTAAAACACGTCAGGGACTTATGTTGCAAATATGGAAAACTTTGGGGCAGATTTGTAAATTTTCCAAAACTTGGGTCTTGAGTCGGCAGAGATGAGTGTCGATCGATGCCTCCTATCTTGGTGTCGGTCGATGCTCCTGCTTTCATCCGAGACCAAATTGATTCTTCAAGATTTATGCTCCAAAACATCCAAATTGCTCCATTTTGCTCCTTCCATGCTAAAAACCTGTAAAGACTCAAAAACAATCTAGAAACAAATGAAAAGACACTAAAAGATTATTTATATCATGGTTAAAAACCACAAAAACCATGATATATCAACTTTCATAAAGGAACAAGGCTGACCCATGGCGTATGACAGTGTTAACACCTTAGGTCATCCTTAACTTCTCTTGTCTTGATTAAGAGGAACAACCGAAAATTACATACTAAACTGAGGTGTATACTAAGGAAATTACATACTAGTAGACATGAAATTAAGGAAATTGTATACTAAACCAAATTCTAAGGTTGTTCTCCAAAAATTTGCAATCATATGGGGAAGCAAGAGATTCCAACCAACCATCATATAAACACACGAAGAATAAGAATAAGAATAAAGACTAGTCTTGGTATAATCGGGTTGGCCTAAATACTACTTCAGCCCAAAACAAAAAAGCCCAATAAATAAATCTCAGAGTCGTCTTCTTCCCCGTCGTGGCCGTCATTTGAAAGGGTTGTGGCACCTACGCAGCCTCACAAAAACCTCACCTTTTCATCAAAAACTCAAACACCATTGTCTCTGTTTTAAACTTCACCCAAGAACAGAGACGGGTGTTGTTTGGTCGTGAAAAAGACAACTCTTTTAGCAATTTTTCAGATGTTCTGATATCGGAAAAAAATGCCTTACTACTCTGCAATTTTCCGAGGACATATCAAACCTAACGCCGTCGTCGGTGCTGCCTCCATGTTTATTCAACACAACTCCGTCCAGCTTCACCGGACCCCTAAATTGTTGTTAAGACCTTCATCTGTGGTTAGGTCTCTTCACTGTCGGAGGTCAGGTGGGTTGGTTACGCATTCTCAGAGGTCGAGGGTCTTGTCTGTGAAAGCAGGTCGTGGTGATGCTTCTTCTTCGACTCTTGGAGTAGAGTGGAGAGCAGCTAATTTACCGTACTTCCAGAGGCAAAACTCTAGCTATGGACGTATTGCTTACAATGACTATGAATCAAGCGATGAGTCGGACAGAGATGTTGGGTCTTCTCAGTCTCAGCAAATGGTAAGTTGGATAGAGTCTGTTAAAGGTTGTTTTGGTGGTATCTTCAACACTTGTCAAGTTTGGTGAATTTGAAGGCTTTGTTTTGTTTTCTTGTGTTGTTGTTATAGGCGGGTTCGACTCTTGATAACATTGATCAATGGAGATTTAAACTAACTATGCTTCTCCGGAACAAAGAAGACCAAGAAGTTGTGTCAAGGGAGAGAAAAGATCGGCGTGATTTTGACCATATCTCAGCTATGGCAACTAGAATGGGATTACACAGGTAGAGTTTCGTTATGTTACCAAATATGTCCTTGAGGTTGAGGTTTAAGTTATACTCTTTGCAAGTTTATAGAGATATGTTCTGTTTTTTTTTGCAGCCGTCAGTATTCGAAGATTGTTGTCATTAGCAAATCTCCTTTGCCAAATTATAGACCTGACCTTGATGATAAACGTCCACAAAGAGAGGTATGTTAACTGATTCTTGAAACTTGTTGTCGTTCTTTATATGCTTCTGTGTCTACCTTTTGTTTACTGGGATAGGGAGCTTGCTTATTAGAGATATTCAAAGCTGGCTGATTTCTGTTAGGATATTTGTATTGCAGTTTCTTAACTAGTTAAGTTTCTTACATGTTTTATGCTTTGTTCATTTTCATGGCGTCTTGGATATAAAAGGTGGTCTTGCCTTTTGGTCTACAAAGCGAAGTAGATGCCCATCTGCATGCTTTCCTCGATCAGAAAAAAACATTGATTCCAGAGATGCCTAGGCCAAATAGTAATGATAGTTTGTCATCCGATTATGGAAAATATGAGAACCCAGAGACAGTGATGCAAAATAGTCTTGCAAGGGAAAGAATACTCCGTCCGAGAAGCTTACAACTGAGGAGCAAGCAACAGCAATGGGTGGTTGGTTTCTCAGAAGCTGTAGCCTTTTTTCATATATGCTATGAATCAGATGCCTTTTTCATATCTTGTTTAATGTATCTCTGTGTCTTTTGACAGGATTCTCCAGAAGGCCAGAAAATGGTAGACTTTCGCAAAACCCTTCCTGCTTACAAAGAGAAAGATGCACTAATGAAAGCTATTGCAGCAAACCAGGTGAACTGCAAAGCTTTCATTTATTTCATGTAAATATATTAACTAATCTCTCTAACTGTTTGGCATCCTGCGTATCATGTACATCTTGCAGGTCGTAGTGGTTTCTGGAGAAACTGGATGTGGTAAAACAACTCAACTTCCCCAGTACATATTAGAATCTGAGATCGAGGCTGCCCGTGGAGCTTCATGCAGCATCATATGTACCCAGCCTAGAAGAATATCTGCTATTTCTGTTTCTGAACGAGTTGCTGCAGAACGTGGAGAACAAATAGGAGAATCTGTAAGTTATACACTCTTTTCTTGTGCGGTTAATGTACTTATATATGATTTGTTGGAATGAACAATCTGATTTCACACTATAACCTAAGATGAAATATATTGTGATAATACTATTTTTGAGGTTGATTTGCACTCTTTCGTCTTGGAAGGTTGGCTACAAAGTGCGGCTTGAAGGAATGAGAGGGAGAGATACACGTCTTCTTTTTTGTACAACTGGTGTTTTACTTAGAAGGTTACTTGTGGATCGTAGTCTGAAGGGTGTGACTCATGTTGTAGTTGATGAGATTCATGAACGTGGGATGAATGAAGGTAAAATTTGGTATTATACTAATATGTTATTTTACCAAAGGCGATCCGTCTGTATACTGCCAGTACCATATCAACTCCACTCTTTCTCACTTTCTTTTTTTTTTTGGTCAGATTTTCTGCTTATCGTGCTGAAAGATCTCTTACCTCGTCGACCTGACCTAAAGCTAATCTTGATGAGTGCTACTTTGAACGCCGAGCTCTTTTCTTCTTATTTTGGTGGTGCACCAGCCATGCATATCCCAGTAAGTTTATGCACTTGTTTCTTTTGGTAAACATTATTCTTTTATCCATACCTGGTGAAATGTATCTTATGTTATAGAATAGTATTTGAACTAAAGTGAAAATTTCCATACAGGGTTTTACATACCCTGTCCGAGCCCATTTTTTGGAGGATTTCCTTGAGAAGACTGGGTACAGGCTGACAGCATATAATCAAATTGACGATTATGGTGAGGAAAAGACATGGAAGATGCAGAAACAAGCTCAATTCAAAAAAAGAAAATCCCCGATATCTTCTGCTGTTGAGGTACGAATTTTTTTGTTAAATTACACTACAGAGTTTGTAATTTCTCAGGTTATTTTGCTGAAAAGTATGATTCTTCCAAATTTGTGAGCAGGATGCTCTTGAAGCTGCAGACTTCAAAGGATACAACTTTCGTACTAGAGATTCTTTGTCATGCTGGAGTCCTGATTCAATAGGCTTTAACCTCATTGAGAATGTGCTTTGTCACATCGTTAAAGGAGAGAGACCTGGTGCTGTTTTGGTATTCATGACTGGTTGGGATGATATAAACTCCTTAAAGAATCAGCTCGAAGCTCATTCTCTTCTAGGAGATACGAACAAAGTTTTGTTGCTTGCCTGTCATGGATCCATGGCCAGCTCTGAGCAGGTAATTCTAGTATCCATTGTTTCCTATCAATGCACACAAGTACAACATGTGATAATTTTATTCTGCTCTTGCTATCATTTCTTTGATGATGTTTTCCTTTTCTTTCCTACAGAGGCTGATTTTTGATAGACCTCCAGAAGGAATTAGGAAAATAGTGCTGGCCACCAATATGGCTGAGACAAGTATCACCATCAATGATGTCGTATATGTCATTGATTGTGGTAAAGCAAAAGAGACGTCTTATGATGCCCTTAACAATACCCCTTGTCTGCTTTCATCTTGGATTTCGAAGGCTGCTGCTCGCCAAGTAAGAGACAGAAGTTGATGATTGCTGCTTAAATGTTTTTGTGATTCACTTTCACATGTAGCGGTAAATAACTGTGACATTTCGTGTCCTCTATTACAGAGAAGAGGAAGAGCTGGTCGTGTTATGCCTGGAGAATGTTATCACCTCTATCCTAGATGCGTCTATGATGCTTTTGCTGACTACCAGCAGCCGGAACTCCTTAGGACACCTTTGCAGTCTTTATGTCTACAAATTAAAAGCTTAAGACTTGGAAGCATTTCAGAGTTCCTGTCCAGGGCGTTGCAACCTCCTGAAGCATTATCTGTATTTTTCTACTAAAGTTTTATTTGTTCTCTCCTCGTTGGGTTTTCCTTTGGGGTTTAACATCTATTGTTGATCGTTATGTTGATTTTCAGGTCCAAAATGCTGTTGAGTATCTAAAGATCATTGGGGCTCTTGATGACGATGAAAATTTAACAGCTTTAGGTGTGTTTCTACGGGACTTTTTTCTGTTACTTACATATCTGGTTTCTCAAATTCTGGCAGGAACTCATTATATTCTCTATGCAGGGAAAAATCTGTCTGTGCTTCCGGTGGAGCCTAAACTCGGAAAAATGCTTATTTTAGGGGCTATCTTCAACTGTCTAGATCCAGTAATGACCGTTGTCGCTGGTCTAAGTGTCAGAGACCCATTCCTTATGCCATTTGACAAAAAAGATGTAAGTTTATATTTAATATTCATGTGATTCATTAAATTGACTGGAGGCCAGCAGAAACCAAGAAGTTCCTCTAATTATTGACCTGTTTTCTTTTATCGCAGCTGGCAGAAACAGCAAGGTCCAAGTTCTCTGGCCGTGATTACAGTGATCATTTGACACTAGTTCGAGCATACAATGGTTGGAAAGCTGCTGAAAGAACACAGTCTGGGTACGAGTACTGCTGGAAGAACTTTCTCTCTTCTCAAACTCTTAAGGCCATGGACTCTATGCGGAAACAATTTTTCAATCTCCTCAAGGAGGCTTCTCTGATTGATAACATAGAAGGTTGCAGTAAGCTGAGTCATGATGATCATCTTGTCCGCTCAATCATTTGTGCTGGCCTGTTCCCTGGAATTTGTTCTGTTGTTGTGAGTCATCGTCGCCTTTGCATTTAGTTTTCACCTCTTTCTCTTTCCTAAATTTTGTAATTTTACCCTACAATATAACTATTCTCCTCCGCAGAATAAGGAAAAGTCAATCACGCTCAAGACAATGGAAGATGGACAAGTGCTTCTATACTCAGTGAGTCCATGTTTTTAGCTTACCAGTCTTCAAATTCCCCTCAGAATCAAGATCTTAAGCTTCTTACCAACATCTCCTTTTTATATTTTTCAGAGTTCTGTGAATGGCAATGTACCAATGATTCCCTTCCCTTGGCTAGTCTTCAACGACAAAGTGAAAGTCAATTCTGTGTTCCTGCGAGACTCTACTGCTGTATCTGACTCTGTGCTTCTTTTGTTTGGAGATAAAATATCTTCCGGTGGATTTGTAAGCTATAATCCTATCCTATTTTGTCAAATTCCTTGTTGTTCTTATTTTCACATCTGATTTACATCATCTCATCTCTGTGTTCCCCAAAAGGATGGTCATCTCAAAATGCTTGGAGGATATCTAGAGTTTTTCATGAAACCTACTTTAGCATATACATACCTATCGTTAAAAAGAGAGCTCGACGAACTTATTCAGAATAAGGTAAAGTTCCAACCCTAGTCTTGAGGATACATCTTTTGTTGTCTTTACCCTCGTTGACAAAGTTTTGTATCACGTCTTTCTACAGCTTGTGAATCCAAAACTTGATATTCAACCATACGACAAACTTATGACTGCCATTAGATTACTTGTGTCGGAGGACCAATGTGAGGGAAGATTCGTCTATGGCCGGAAAGCTCTAAGCCCTACACCGACAAAGAAGTTAAAAGAAGTAGGGACTCAGCTGCAGAACAGCGGTGGTGAAAACAACAAGAACCAACTTCAGACATTGCTTGCCCGAGCAGGACACGGAACACCTGTGTACAAGACAAGACAGCTTAAGAACAACCAGTTCCGCGCTATGGTTACCTTCAATGGATTGGATTTCATGGGAAAGCCATGTGGTAGTAAGAAAAATGCGGAGAAGGATGCAGCTCATGAAGCTTTGTTGTGGTTACAAGGCGAGTCCAAGTCGAGTCTGAATGATCTTAACCACATGTCAATGCTGTTAAAGAAGAACAAAAGTAAAAAACCCGCAAGGGCATCATCAGCTAAATGGGGTTAAGGGCTCATAGGAGAGAACCAAAGAGAAAAAAATTGAACCTGCGATGGTATGGATTCTTACCAACCTCATGATCTCTCAGGTTTAAATGACAGAAAGGGTCGTGACTAGGAGATTCTGTAGACAAAATACTGAGTTGAGAGGGCTTGGTGGATTTTGGTTAAAGTTTTCAGATATGCAGATGATTTTATTCTGAGGTCTTGATTTGATTGGAAAATCAAGAACCCAACCAGGAAGTAACTTCACTGCTCTCTAAAAATAGCTCTGTAGGTTCTTGCTGAGTACTGAGTAGTAAGAGCCAAATAAGAGTGGCTCGTGGAACTAGTCTTGTTATGTCTCTCTGTTCTTGTCTTAGTTTAAGTAGGTTATGATTCTTCTTCTTTATCATTGTATACGCATATATACATATAATCTTAAAAGTATGTAAGATACTTGACCAGATATTTCAATATTTGAATGTGTAGCTTCTAAATTGTCTAATTTATTCATCGTGTGTATTCATCAATCGATGGATTAATGTGAGTTAGAGAAAGATTATACACTAATTATGTTTTACCGACCTCACTTGAATTTTGTTCTTTAAGAAAAAAGCACATCAACCGAGCAATCAAGCTCTAGGTCTTTCGGATGCAAAGGTGGTTTGATTTTTCTTGTTTTCGTAGAATGAAAACACCATATACGTCGGTAAGTAGGTTTGAAGATTTGAACTTATCACCTGAATTGATGAAAGGCGTGTACTTTGAGATGAAATTCGAAAAGCTGAACAAGATCAAAGCAATGAATTTTCCCATGATAATGACGCCGCCTTACAAGCATCTGGTTGCTCAAGCGCATAACGGGTCAGGCAAGACGCGCGCCATGTTTCGTGCTTTACATTTGTCCTACTAAAAATTAACAAACCAGGTTAGTTTAGTATTTGATTGTTGACTTGTGAAAACATGTTAAGAGCTTGTGACTTCATCTATGGCAGAATATGGAAGTCCTTCAGAAGATGGGGAAGTTCACTGACACTGCTGAAGTAAACTTTGTTGACGTATTTGGGGTTTTCTTGCAATTTTTATCAGACTACAGAACAGAGATTTTCAGACTTGTGTAGTTTTTTTATTCAGGAAAGCCACATAATTTTGATGTCACTGTAAATCACTTGAGTATGATCCTAACCAACAAAGCATTTCTTTACAACATTGGAGTCATAAGACACAAACAAGACTTGGTTTTCTTCACTTTCAGTATGATTCCAAGTCATAACCAACAAAGCATTTCTTTGCAAAGCTTTCTAGTTTAAAATGATTGAGGTTTTAGCAACAAGATAAATCAGTGCTCGTTGTTGATATCTATTACGCATCTTCTTGTATTTTAATGTGTAAAACGAAACCGCAGAGCATCATTATTGGTAGGTTTGTGATTTTGGGGCTCTTAAATTTTTTAGTATTACAAAGTGTATTTTTATAAAATAAAAACCTTTTGTTTGTTAATTAAAATTGTACTCCTCCAATGGTAAACTCTTATTGATGAGGTTCTTAGTTTTGAAATCAGATATGCATACACACCTTTATTCTTGTAAGATAATATTGTCATCAACTCTCCATAAAGTGATAAAACGTAAAATGGTTATATTAGTTGTATTTTCTTGTACTGAGTCTTGTTTTCTTATGCATAAAGAGAAACTATATAGTTTAGAAGAAGAAGAAGAAGAAAAAAAAGGTCTAGTGATCTGATATTTTTCCCGGCATAAATACCTCAATAACATTTTTACTCATTATCTTTATGATAAGAAAAAATGAGAAATTTATGTATTTGATCAAGGAAAAGTATCTTTCAATCGACATACGAAACATGAATGGAAAATTTGATAAATCTATGTATTTGCTAAAGAAAAATCATTTTTTCTATTGTAGATTGTGTTATTATGGGAAATTTAATCAAGAGAAGAAAGTGTAATCTTTGGATTGAATAATGATTTGCCTTAATCCCCCTATCGATGATAAGATCATCAGAATAACTCCAAGCACTATACATACCTGTTACATACATAACCAAATCTCATTGTTAGAGTTTTTGTTAATTTAATGCATCTTTAAGAATTTATTTATCTTGTTTACGCTAATCCTACTATATTAATTGAGAAGTACAAAAATAAATATAACCTTTAAAATGTAAAAAATTACATTAAAGTGCCATTAGAAATAGTTAATAAAAAGATAGAATCATTAAGAGTAAAAAAAATAATTAGTCACCTAACTAAACAAATTAATGTTACATGGGTAATAAAAAAACGATGAAAAAAAAATCACTTCCATTAAACAAGTTAGATTTTGTAACGATATCCTATATGTACGGAATATATATCCCTTTAACAGAAAAGAAAACAAATTATAATATCAGTTCAGCTAAAGAAAGTAAAAAAATATCACATTGATCCCCTTATCGTATCATACATATTTACAGAATGTTTATCCCATAAACAGAAAAGAATATCTTCTATATTTTTTGAATAATTCTTTCACCAAAAGTAAGATTATACTAATAATCTCTTTTTACATGTTACATCTTTTACGTATTTCAGAACCATAACAAGGATTAAGTGATATTAACAAATATTTAAACAATTTTATATTCATCATTACATGCTAATGGTTTTTTTTTTCAGCACATGCTAATGTTTTATTGACAAAGGTTTTTCATTAAAATATCTCTCTTGACAATCACAATTATCAACTATATACAAATAATATCATTAATATAATGGTAATTTTAAAGCTACCCAAACACAACAACAAATTTTTAATTTAAAACAACATTATTTAAATTCTGTAGAAATTTTTTTTAAAAATAGAAAAGTTATTATATAAGCAAACATAATTTATAATCTCAAACTATTAAAAATAACATAATAACAAAATATATTACAAATTTACATTAAATAAAAAATTCAACCCACGGTCTCTACCGTGGGTCAGTACCTAGTTAAAAGTATAAGGTCAGTTTTGAAAGTTAAGCACTAATTTGAAGTAATTTGTTTCTAAAATAATAACGAATCTATATATAGTCCTGGGCATTCGGATTTTCGGGTTTTTGGATTTAGACATTTAGAATCCGTCCGGCTTTTTTAAACTATCGGCTCGGGTTCAGGTAATTCGGGTATATCCAAACTCAAACAAACTATGAAAAAAAAACTAATTTTTATATTTTATAAATTTTATAACACTGGTATCTATACTAGTATTTTTGCAGCAGTTTTTCCTCAAAAATATTTTTTGGAAAGTTTTTACATTGAATGCTATTTAATGCTTATATTCATATCTAAACAAGTTTAGTTAACTTTCTCTACTATCCTTATAACCAAACACAATAAAAATATTTTAAGTATCCATATATATAATGTTTTATAATTAATATACATATTTAGAAGATTTATTCCATATTAAAAAAAATATTCTCCTATCATCTCTTTTTGATTTTAAAATTTAAATGTAGTGATCATCATATAATACATAAAGTTAATTAAAAAGGTGTATTTTTCCTGATGAATTTCTTAAACAGTCATATATTACTCAATTAATATAAAAAACTAGATAATAACCCGCGCTGGTAGCGTGGGAAATTTTTTTTTATTTTGTTATTTGTTAATATTATGTTTATGTTGTATCATTCATTTACATGTTATATAATATTGTACTATATGGTGAATTTTGATTCATATTAAACAACTAATAGGTAGGCCTGTAAACTACTACTGATACCCATATTGGACCTGTTTTTCGGTTTGTATCCGTCCCGAAAAAAGGTACCCGTAGCTTTAGGGTCAAGTGAAGGGTATAATAATTATATTATCCATGAATAATGATCGAGTATCGGAAATTAATTTAATTTTTGAGCGTCTCGTTACCCGTCTCATTACCCGTTTTATTACTCGACTCATAAATACACGTTAATATTTTGTAGAATAATGTTACCAGCGTGAGGAAATATTTATGTAAATTTGGATTTGTTTGTTACAAAATAATAGTAGAAAAATTTATTAATTCTATACATTTTATAAAATCATATATTTAATTTACTTAAGGTCATACTCTGATTTCGACCCGTAGTTGGTACTACTATTTTGGTTTGGTGCAATATCAAATTCGTTAATTATACATTTGGTAAAGCTAAAAAAATCAAACAAAACATGTATTGACCCGTGATTTGGTATTACAAATTGATGTGATCGTGTTTAGAGATCTTAATATACCAAATTTACAAATTGAAGTTATTGGTATAACATGTTGTATATTAATTTTATAGGTGAAAATTACAATTAAGTTATGTATATTATCAATATTATACACTTAGTATTGTTTATATAGTGAATATTGTGTATAAACAATTAAGTTTTAGCCAATTAAATAGTTTGTTATTATTTCCTAAGATTTATGAAACAATAAATAGAGTTAATTATTTTGTAAACAAATCTAAACTTTTCTTTTGTTAGTTATTAGAATAATTAAAATATAATAGCATTTTGGTAATATGTCACATTAGAACTGGTTAAATTTTTAACAACATAGCTTAAATAAGTATATAGATATATTTAAAAAAAATAAACAATCTTGTATCCTAATTTTAATATATATTTGTTATTATTAAATGATTTGGATATGTAAATATTTAATCTTAGTTTTATAAATAAATTTAAGTTTTATAATTTTCTAAAGAGTTTGTTCTTGTTTCCTAAGATTTCTGAAACAATAAATAGAATCTATTTAATTATTTTATTACATAATTTCGAAATAATTTTATTATTATTTTATTAAATAATTTCGAAATTATTTTATTAATAATTTCTTGTAATCTAATAAATTAATAATTACTATTTTTTTGGATAATCATTTTCAGGTTACAACAAATTAATATTAAGATTCTGTTATTATATTTTGTATTAAAATACAGTGGCATTTTGTGTAATATTTTACATGGAGTAGGGTTATTTGTTTAAAGGGTTGCTTAAATAAGTATATAGATGTGTGTTCAACATAAATATATAGTAAATTATACAATTTTAAGAAGTTTACAATTTATAACTGATATAACGAGTTATATTACATGATGGGTTATATGACATTACATGATCAAATTAATAATACTAAAAATAAACTATCAGTAATATAATATTTTAATACGGGTTAAATTCTTATTTTAATGTTTTAACAACACCAATATAAATATGTTGAATCAAACTGATTTAATTAAGATTATAGTAAACAAAAATTATTGTGCGGTATATCACGATTTATATATTAAATCACTAAAATTAGCAAAATAGTATTAAAATAGTACATTAACAAAAAAAAATTACAAAAACTTATCCCGTGGTGTACCGCGGGTCATAATCTAGTATATATAAATATTTAACGTTTCACATTATGATAGAGAAACGAAGATGGCAAAATGGTTAAAGATGCACCCTTAAATGCTTAAGGTTTTGACTTCAAATACCCTAAGATGCATATTTTACATTTAATTCGGGGTGGTTCGGGTGAGCATTCGGATTCGGATATTACCCGAACCTGATCGGGTATCCAAACTTTAAAAATACTGAACTCGATCAGGTTTTATATAATACCCGAACCGAACCATCTACTTCGGTTTTGGGATTCGGGTCCGGATAATATGCACATGGATATTTTATTATATAAAGTTGGGTTTTCTCTTTCTCTTTCCTCTACCTCATCACTTTTTATTTTCAGTTTTAACAAATTAATCCACATCATCAAAGGAACATATCTAAAGTTAATACATCAATTAATTCACTCATTTGGGTAATATTTTTATTATTATTAGAAACAATAATTTATAATAATTTAAACTAAATTATAAACCAAAAAAAAATGAAAAACAATATACAACCAAAAAAATGTATCAAATTAAAATATAAATAGAGGTTACATAAATAAAAAGTTAAATATTTCTATCATGGTATCGATTAAAAGTTGGTGTGTATTATTTTAAAAAATCCTCCATTATTATTTCAATTTTAATTTAATACAATTAATAATATATATATATATATATATATGTAATAAAACAATTATAATAGTAGTGGTAGATTGTAGAATTTTAATTAAAATTGAAAAAGAATTCTATTTTTGGATAAATATACATATTTAAAAATTAGAGTAATCTTATGAGTTTTTGGATTTAGGAGAATTGAAATAAAAGAAAATTATATAGAAACATAGTAGACTGTACATATTTAAAAGTAAAAAAAGTTATATATGTGAACATAATTTTATTTTGTCAAACAGTTAAGATAAAATGTAATATTTGATACTATGATGTTTATGGATAGAATAAAGTCCAATTATGAGATTCATTACTAGAAGCAAAATTTACGTGTAGTATAACACTTCAATGAAACTTCGCTATAAAAGGTGGGTATATTCTGTAAATTTTTTTACGTCTACATTAGTAAGTATTGATCACTCAAACAATAGTACAAAAGAGTATTGGAAGATGATAAAAGATGAAAAATACTTATGATATGTTTTTATAATCAATATATTTTAATAGAGATAAGAAAATGTGAAAAGAGAGTAGATACAAGAGATGACGAGTGTATACCAAAAAGTAAAAAAAAGTATTAGTTGTAAAAAATATTAAAATAAATAGATAAGTTATGTATGGCTTAATAAAAGAAAATTGAAATCTATATAGATTTGTCTTTTTAATATTGAATCATGTATTTATATTCAACTATTCATATTAATAATAAAAAATTATAGTCTCGCGCAACACGCGGGTTATAATCTAATGTACACATAAATGTTGGATTAAATTGTTTACTTTAAATAGAAATATATTACTTTGACCACAAAGTAGAAATATATTACTTAACATGTAAATGCAATATAAAAGTGAAACATAATAAATAATGAGCCTCATTGACCAAAAATTGTCGACCAGAATTACATGTTAATTAATATAATATGGAAGGTTTATTATATGTGTGTTTATATATATATATATATATATATATATAAACAACACACACAAAACCAACACAATCAGTTCTCAGTAAATAACTTGTTTTACTCAAATATCAACAAAAAAAGAGGTAAATGAGTTATACATATATAAGTGTAGGTTCGTATAAAATGGAAGAACTTGTTTTACTCAAAGTAACAAAATTAACCTTATTTTCTATAGGTTCTATTTGCTTTGCAGGATATATACACAGAGTTGTTTCATCCTCGAGAAAAATAACTAATGGCAACAAATAAGTTTTCATCTGGTTTATTACTTTCGTTGTTAATGTTTGCTCTCATCCTTTTGCCTATGATTTTAGGTAACACATTTATTTGACAAAGGATATAATTTTTTTTTTAATTACCTGAAATTTTATGAAATATGATTTGACTTTTCATTTGAAACAATGGTTTGAATCATAAATACTAAACATACATAAAAAAAAACTCATTTGTAGACATGTTAAAATATTAAATTGATTATTTTGTAATCAGACTGTTATTAATGTGTTTAAGATGAACCACATAGGGCAATATTACCAATGCATTGGCGTATGTAAACTCACACCGGAATGCGATAGGAGATGCATGTCTATGGGATACCCAAGAGGAGGGGAGTGTCGAATATATAGTTTTGGCAGTATTTGTTGTTGTGAACTCAGTGCTAAACCTCCTTACTAATTCATTATTAATGCATTATCTATATATGTACTTACAGTCTCAACTATATATGAATAAAAATATTTTTTAAGTATGGTTCTTGGTATGCAATTGTTGGTGCGGAAATTGACACCCTCAACATACCGATCTAAACCAATAAGTAAACCGGTTATCGGAACCGGAGATTCAGCTCAGAGTTGGATCCAGCCTTCGAACGAAGGCCCAAGAATATCAAGAAGCCCAACTTGGGAGCAAGGAATCGACTATTCAGATCGCCCGTCAGCCGACCTCACAAGAAACAAGTTACTTCCCTAATCTTGATCTAATTCCTTAGGAAAGTAGTTATATTCTGTAATCTAGGGAACCCTATAAATAGGAGATGTCTCCCATCTTGTAAGATCATCCAACAATTAATACAAAAACCCTAATTGTTCATAAGTTCTTGAGCAAAACTCTAACTTGTTTTCCAAGAGATTTCAATTCCCTTTTGCTTGTTAGCTTTGATCCGATTTCTTAGAGATATAGCTTTATTGAATTTGTTTCTCCTTTCAAACAAATTCATTGTGTGAAACTCAGTTTCTACAACAGTCTACATTGAATCATACAGACACTGATAGTAACATAAAAAAATTTCCTCTTTTTTTTTTTTTTTGATAATCCAGGTATCCAAAGCCCAATGGGCCCTGACTAGCCCACTACCCCGAAGGCTTGGCGTGCGTCCCGAAGGCGGCAAGAGTGGTTCCTGGAGGCCGCATAGCCCAATATTAAATTTTTCTGTGGTGGCCACTTAAGGTGTTTGCAGCCGTGAGTATTGAGAATCTCACCCTCAACCCAAAATCCATCCTATCATTGGCCCACCTATGAGTGGTTAAAATTTCCTCTTTTCCTATACATCATATAATTTCTTTAGTTATCCAAGATTATAATTCCTTTAGTTATTCAAACATCAAAATTTTCTCGAAATTCTCACTCAACAAAAAAAAGAAAGCAACTAGCTGAGTTATATACATAATACACATAATATATTTATGTTTGTTTCAGTAATTTTATGTTAAAAGATTAAATTGGTTATTTTTTACTTTATTTATGACCAAAGTAGGAATAAGTCACAAACCGGTTTATAACGTAAAGATATGAACACGTGTAGTGACTAATTTGGCATGAAAAAGAATGGTGTTAGCTTAATTGGAAGATTGGAGATAGAAGAGATGTCTAATTGAGATTTTGAGGAATAATATTCCCAGGTTAGGTATTATCATAATATTATATTTTAGTGATTTGATCAAAAGTATTTGTAGTTTTGAAAGATGAAAAAGTATCTAATTAACATTATTAAAATTTAATCCTCCTATATTAATTGAAAATTACAAATATGAAACTAACTTTATAAAATGTAAAATATTATATTTTTATGTTTTGGTATTATGCCAAATGTTTAATTTTTTAAATAGAGTAAAAATATAATTTTAGTATTAGACTAATGGTGTAACATTCCGACTGCCACCTTTTAGTGGGTTTCATGTCCACTTTCAGTTCATGGGTCCATCTTCTTTAATAGGCCTCACGTTCTTTTATTAGGCTCGTGAGCCCATCCATATCCAGCGGTCGGTTTGCTACGTCCGGGAAGCTTTAAAGACTTGTTACCGTCCCTACAAATCAGCATATGATCTTTTCCTGTGTTTTATCCTCACTCGCACAGTTCCGATAGTCTCTTCCCGGAGGTCACTCATCCTGAGACTACTCCAGCTCAAGCACGCTTAACTCTGGAGTTCTCTCAGAACCCTTGACCGAAAAGATAAGTACTTTGGTAACATAGGTGGCGAAATCAATTCTTTTAAACCTCACCGCAAGTCTCTGAAGCCAAGGTGGCACAATTCACTCCCACTAACAGATAGCAATGTCCTCATTGCGCACCGAGACCATCACCCCCGATGGTGTGAGCCCACTAGACTCCACACTCGTCTGCGTTCAACTCTAATACCACTTGTAATGCCCCGACCGCCACCTCTTAGTGGCTCCATGTCCAATCCCAGTCCATGGGCCCACCTTTTTTAATGGGCCCACCATCCATATCCGACGGCCGGTTTGTTACGTCCAAGAGGCTTTAAAAACTTGTTAAAATATTAAATTGATTATTTTGTAATCAAACTATTATTAATGTGTTTAAGATGAACCACATAGGGCAATATTACCAATGCATTGGCGTATGTACACTCACACCGGAATGCTATAGAAGATGCATGTCTATGGGATACCCAAGAGGAGGGGGGTGTCGAGTATATAGTTTTGGCCGTATTTGTTGTTGTGAACTCAGTGCTAAACCTCCTTACTAATTCATTCTTAATGCATTATCTATATATGTACTGACAGTCTCAATTATATTTTAAGTATGGTTCTTGGTATGCAATCTACATTGAATCATACAACTGATAGCAACATAAAAAAATTATTCTTTTCCTATACACCATATAATTTCTTAAGTTATTTAAGGTTATATATAATTCCTTTAGTTATTCAAACATCAGAATTCAGACAAGTATGAATTTTCTCGAAATTCTCACTCAACAAAAAAAGAAAGCAACTAGCTGAGTTATAACATTATACACATAATAAATTTGTGTTTGTTTCAGTAATTTTATGTAAAATATTAAATTGGTTATTTTTAAAATAAATATTTGCTAATTTTTTTATTTATGAGTTATGACCAAAGTAGGAACAAGTCACAAACCGGTTTATAACGTACATATATGAACACGTGTTGTGACTAATTATAATTTGGCAAGAAAAAGAATGGTGTTAGCTTAATTGGAATATTGGAGAACGAAGTGATGTCTAGTTGAGATTTTGAGGAACAATATTCCCAGGCTAGGTATTATCATGATATTTTATTTTAGTGATTTGACCAAAAGTATCTTTAGTTTTGAAGGATGAAAAAGTATCCGATTAATGTTATATAAATTTTATCCTACTATATTAATTGAGAATACAAATATGAAACTAAACTTATAAAGTGTAAAACATTACATTTTTATGTCATTGGTATCAAGGTAAATGTTTAATTTTTAAATAATGGTAAAAATATAATTTTACTTTTTGACTAATAAAATATTTTTTTTCTAATTAGTTATGGACAAAAATTACTAATTAGTTTTTAAAAAATCGTAAACCAATCAAAATTTTAAAAAGTAAGATTTTGTATCTAAGTATCCAAAATATTATTTTAATAACTATATTTGAAAACTTTTGTTAAGATTTTAAATTATGATTCTACTATTATTTTCTTTTATTTCATTTACAAATTGTTTTGAATTATTATATAATACATATGATAAATATATATACAGAATGTTTCGGCATAAGTTGTGATTTGAATTTAAAAAACCGAAGATATATTACTCAATCTATGAAGAAAAAAATGTTTGTTTTAATGTTCCACATCGGCAGGTTGGTAAAACTAAATTTACGTGGTTGATAAATTAATAAATTTTATTTGCTCACAATTAAAATATAATAATTAATACTTCAATATTTCAAAAAATAATGATGCAAATATAACACATAAAATAAAATAGTAATATATATTAAAAAAATTAAAATATTATAATACTCTAAAATAATTAATATTAAAAAAATATCTAGATTTATCAAACAATTGCAATATTAAAAGTAAATACTGTCTCAAACAAAATAACCTTCTTTTAAACGAATATTATCTTATTATATAAAGGTTGGTTTTCAAAGTTAGTAACTCACTAGATCGTGACACGTGTTAGTTTTAATGATCAGATATCAAAATTAAAAATTCACCATATCTTGACATATGTCAGTTTTACGATTAATTATCCAAATTAATAACTCATCAAGTCGTGATACATGTCAATTTTAACGATCAGAAATCACATATCAAAGTTGGTAACTCATCAGCTCGTGACACACATCAATTTTAACTATCAGAAATCATGGTTTTCAAGCTTGGTAAAACGATGTATAAGAATTGTAATCTTCTTATATTTTTAAAAAAATTGTTAATCATAAAAGGAAAATGATTCTAAATACACTTCTCTATAAGCAAAGAGATGATGAAATATTTTTCACCAAACAAAATAATTTCGACTACCTTTGTTTTTCTTGGTAAAATTTTATTCTTTGTTTTTATTAACTTTTTGTTTGACACATCATTTTTCTTAAAGGCAATTTGTTGTCTAATCGAAGCAAATATATAAAAATATTCATATAAATTACCACGTGTTTTCATCGTCGTTTTTTTGAATTTTGTATTGTTTCACAGTTTCATAATGCATACTACGCAATATTTGACTTTGAAGTGTTAACAAAGTTTATTATGCATAATAACTAAGGTTTTTGGGATTAACAAATTTCTCACTATGTTATTATTATTTATATTAATTTGTAGGATAGGTAGCATAAAAAAAGATGAATACACAAATGCAAGATAACAACAGAGATTATATTAACACTAGATTAACTAAACAGAAAGCGTTCTTAACGTCGAACGATAGTATGTCTTACAAGAAAGTGGGAAGCAAAAAATATTTAAAAAAATAATGAGCTCATTGGAATAAATTTTCTCATAAAATATAAAAGGGAATAAGGAAAATATACAGAACATAATTAATTCTAAAAATGTAAATACTCACTTCTATATAAATATAGACTGTCTCATATTATTCACCTAACAATATAATTTATCTAAAAATATTGATTTCAACTTTGTTCTATTGGTCAAACTTTTTTAATAGGAAAAAAAAATTTTCTTATTTTTTAAAACCAAAATATACTCCTACTTTCTACTTTCTCAGTTTGGAATAGGTAAGATTATTATGTTGACCAAAAAGAAATGGAAGATTAATATATGCATCTTCTTTCTCTAATACTGCATTTTAAAATTTATTGTAGTAGTTGTAGATTGTTTTATTTAATTTATATTTTCATCTTTGAATTATTTGAGATTCATATATTACCGTGCTTGTAATTTTCAATTCTTTCATTAATTATGTCAAATTAATTTTCTTCTAATTTCTCAATCTTGTTTGGTTGGTCATAGACATTTTCTTTTTGTGCAAACATAATTATTACCTTCAATCTCAAAAGAAGATAAAGAGAAGAAGGTTATCAACCTAATGGTTGGATAAAATAAGCTAATCAAACGCAAGCCTACAACAAACATAATAGATTGGAAAAACATAAATCATTGTTGATAGATCCATAGGAGTTTGGAACAGAGGCTACATCATGGTGTGTCAAAGAAGCTTTCATAAATACATTGGGAAATTTAACATTCGTTACTACCAAAAGATTTTGTGACGTTAGAAAATGGTCTTTAATTTCATTGGTTGCTGAAGCAAGCCAATTTTAGATAGCTAAAAGATGTAAACATGTTCTCTCCACACATGAAGAGGATGGAGCCGAGGTTTTCTTTATAGTGGAGGAGGTTGGACACAATGTTATCTCCCCAAAGAAGTAAAATGTGGGAAATTGGATGCAAGGTTATATTTTTATAATAAAGACACATTACCCAATTCATGCTTTATTATTATATTGTATTATATTTTTTAAATAAAATGTTGATCCGTGCTTTATAGCACGGGATATCTTCTATTTAAAAAAAAAAAACAAATAAACAAAAGAGACACATTACCCAATTTGTCCACCAAGACAGGCTAGACCTCTTTGGTTTATAGATTATCAGCCACATTATGCAAGGAAGCTGCAAAACAAAATTGTAAAGCGTACAATATTGATTACATATTAATTTGCTTTTACAGATAAGAAATTAATCTGCATAAAGTTCAAAATTTCATAAGTAATACATATATACACACTTACAAAATACGTTGTCGGAGCAAACGCGAATCCTCCAAAGAAAGCGAGAAGGCCACCAAAGAACGGTATCATTATCGCAATGAACATGGTTAAAGCTGTCCTCACATAGTAGAGAATGTTGTTTAGATTCATATAAGTTGTATCTTATCATCTATTAGGAAAATATTAAGAGATGCGTATAGAGTATATTACACCAAAGTACTTACCAACATAAACATTTCGTACAATAAAACGAAGAATTGTAGATGGTTTGAAATTCAGTTTCTTAACCAGAAATGTCTCCACCATGTCGAAAACCGGCATTGCGAATATCTGCAAGTCAAATTTTCTATTTAGAATTTCAAATTTTCGCAATGTGTCTCATGTAACATTTTCACCAAGACCTAGACAGAGGCTAGAGACTAGACTAACATTTAAAGTTATTGGACTGACCTGGTAACTACCAATGACATGCATGACGACGAACAAGTTAGCGGCTGCGATGGTCCAAACGGGCGTTTCAAGCGACATCAAAACGTTATCCAAAACAGCGTTTCCAAAAACGCCGTATCCAACCAAAGCAACCGGGAAATAACACAAGGCCACGACCACGTAAGCCACCACGACCCCTCTCCACATAGGACCTTTCGAAGGTTTATTTGGAGTAGAAGGTATCGTTGCTTGGATCTCAAGGACCACATTGTGACCTGCATAAGCAAACGCAATGCCCCCAAGCCCCGTAAAGAAACTTAAGACTGTTGATGAGGGCGTGCCTGATTTGTAACCATATTGAACGTCTTCTTGAACGCCCTTGGCGGCTGTTGTTGTCCAAGCAATTGTCGAATAACTAAAAAAAGACGTAAATGATGATTATCGATTAATATACCACTTTTTCAGAAACATGATTCTACCATTTTTATTTACAATTTATCATGTTTCCACATTTTTGAACAAAAACGTCATGTTATTATATACTATGCACATGTTCAAATATAGCTTATACATATAAAATACTATTTATCTATTGTAACGTTTTTCTAGTATATAATGCCTATACAAGATGAGTAAGTATACCTAAGAGACATGACAGCGGCGACAAGAGAGACACCCGAGATGGAATTGAAGTTTGGAAGATGAGATAAAACGAAATGAGAAGAAGCAAATATCATCACGAAGAAAGAAAGTCTGATTGGTGAGCAATCTTGACAGACGAGTTCATGAAACTTCTTCAATGATTGTCCTCCGGTCACCATATAAACTATGCACACTCCAACCTTAAATTTGTTCAAGTAACCAAAATCAAGATTTACATCGTTTAAAACATTAAATGATAAGTATTTAAAATCAATACTTTTGCATACAATCGAATTGGGAATTAATGCTTACTTCGACAACGATTTGCTGAGGAACAATGATATAAAGGCCAAGACGTTCGCCGAACGCAAACTGGCCAAGTTCGTGGTAGCGGTCAAAGCGCTTTCCAGGAACCATCTCGTGCATCTCCACCATTTGCCATAATGTGTAGAGTGTTATTACCCATGATAGTATCAACACTGTTATGCCTGGTCCCCTAACATATACAACAAGATCATGTAAAATCTTTGAATATATGATTTGATTATATATATATCATGAAATACATATACGTTCAATGGGAAAAATAGGTAAACTGATTGTTGTAACTTGTAAGGAAAAATAGATACATATATTCAAAAATACATATTTTGTTATAGTATAAAAATTTGCAAAGGTTTGATGAAACATTAAAATATTTAATTGCTTCTAAAAATGTGGATAACAAGAGATTCAAATGCAAATGCGACGTTGCGTACCATCCGAGCTGGGCCATGGAGTAAGGGAGACCAAGGACGCCGGCTCCAACCATGGCAGTCACATTGTGAAACGTGGAGTACCACCATTTCGCGTTTCTCGATGAAGTTATCGGAAGCCAATCATCAATCTCTTTCTGTCTATCAAGGTCGTCAATCTAGTTATAATCAAGAAGATCAAGATTAACCCTTCATAACTAAAGCAAATTAGATATATAAACAAAAAAAAAAGGATTGAGAATGAAAGGGTGATCTGACCGACCCGGTGGTCTAACGAACTTTGCTCCGGTGGAGTAGGAACTCCGTCAGTCATCTGAATATACATTTTTCCAGACAATTGTAATAACTCTACCACTTTGGTTCTCTAGTAATCTCATAAATGACGGATATATTTATGTATAAACCTTTGTACATGTAGATGTAGATTAGAAAAATCAACCTTAGTTCCGTTGACTTGTGTGCAAGTCCCGGCCGCAATGGAGGGATCGTGGACACTTTAAATGTTACATATATTAAAACTGAAAAATGCAACTTCCTTTACTTATTTTATAATCAAAGTTTCCAAGTGTCCAGTTAAAAAAATGTTTTCTTTCTAATCAAAAACAAAGCAACGAAGTCAACTTTGATTCTACAAGCCTCAACAAAACACAAAAATTCCTGCATTTCTTTTCAAGCTAATAAGACCCTTTGAGGAATGCTAAAGAGAAGAAACAAAAGTTGCTATTGCGGCATATTAGCGTATAAAAGAGTAAAAAAAAGTTTAACTTCAGGCAGATCTTTGATGAGTTGTAAGAACCGGTTCTTGCTTGGTTCAGCTGTAATCACATGCATCGTCTTCTCAATCTGTGGTAAGACCTTTGCTAATGGTTTCCCTGTAACCAAACCGCCTGCTACAGTCTGCGTTTCCATTTCCTCTACCAACGCGTCCGTGAAACACTTGAGCGAAATTTCCACTATATCTGTGAATTCAGTGCTGCAACACAAGAAAGACATCAAGAGATAAGGTTATTCTGCAACCATCCACAAATGTAATAAAGAGGAAATATTGTGTGTTTATCTTACCTAATGAGTACTTCTCGGGTCTCAACCATGAGTTGTTGAAACTTGGACATAGCTTCATCCGAAGAGCCACTTGTGTCTTGAGGCATCATTAAATAATCAACCCAGTGATGTGGACTTCCCGTGCTCATAAACACATCCATAACCCGCATCACAGTTTCTTGAAGAACTGCTGTGGTAATTACATCTTTTAACTGCTTTCTGTAATTAAAAACACACACACACACACACAAACATATATATTAAGTTCTCTCAATTATAGTTAACTTATGAAGGATCTACAAACGCATTTCGGAACGTACCCTTTAAGAACTTCCCTGACTGCATCCTGCATATCTGAAATCAAACCTGGCATTGCATTGGTGACAAGAAAATCAGCACTTGACAAATACTTCTGTTCATCGTTTCTATCAATGAGATCTAACTCTTCCTGCACAAAACAAAGAGGAAGATGAAAAAACGTTTAAAAGCTCACACGGCAAACAAATCACAGGACAAGCGGAAGCTGCTTTATAAGGTAACCAGAACTACGTCAAAGACTAAACAGAGTATAACACTTCAATTTTTAGAAGGGAAACAAAGATAGACAGAGCTACTAGTAGAGACGTGATTATACAAGTTGTCAAAAAATGGACCAATGTGTTTTCCCTAGAAATAGTTTCTTGGTGATGAGATAAGTAACATGTCATACTAAAATCACATAAAAGATGAAAAAATACTTGTTCTCCCAAAGGAACTCTAAGGTAAGGGCCTCAACACCATGATCACATAAAGAGGCTCTGAGAGCCAAGCACACTGACTCATGGGAGCAGGAAAGAACATGTGCAGTATCGATTTATGAACAGTAATTTCCTCAGTCTATAGAAGAGGGAAGGAGATTATCTTACAAGTAAATGAGAGCTGCCAAGAGCTCGTGCGGTGTCAACATACAAATGTCTGCCTAAAATGTTGACTTGAACCCTAATGTATAAGCTAAGCAATGTCACAGACCACAGAGACAAAACCATCCTCGTGAAACCTGGCAAAAAAACAAACACATAACATGAATAATACAGGTAAGAAACAGAAAAATTTGAAAAGAGTAAGTAGTAGGTGAGTGCAGTGCATACTCAAAATCTTGAGCTCGTCCCAGAGCTGAAGCTTCTCGGAAGAACTCAACATTCCTTTGCCTTTGTCCAGTCTCTCCATAACATCAGAGACATCGATATCCTCGCTTATACGAATACTCAAATACTGCATTGCGTGAGGCAGTGTGGTCGAATCCACAATCAACTGAATATTCTCGAAATGTGCCTTCATTCTAAATAAAAAAAAAGCATAGAAAGATCAGTAAGAGAATCCATAAGAACAGAATTCGAAAGACCTGAGGTTTTTATATATCAGCTCAAAAGACAAGACTTAACTGGTTTTTGATGAATTCGTCATTTTCACGCTGGTGAGCGAGTTCTCGTTCCAAATCAGCAAGCTTACGAGTATGGGAATTGTATAGTTTGTAGAGCAAATAACCACTTCCTAAACAACCAGCCGTCACCAAAACCTTCCTTCTATGCTTCCTCCAAAAACCCCTAATTTTTTTTTTATCACAAGGTATCGAATCAATTACAAAAACCCTAACTTTATTCACCAAAAACCCTTTCCTGAGGATTTGGAATTAGTGGGCTAGAGAGAGTGAACGCAAGAAACTAAATTTCGAATTTTCACGAAAACAGTAAATTTAAAGAAAGATGAGAACAAGAACCTGACGAAATCCATGGCTGCTGGTGAAGCTTACTTACTGAAGTCAAACAGAGAGATACATAGCTCACAAAACTCGCAGAATGATGAAGATTCACGAATTGGGTCGCCCACTCGGCTTGAAAAGGAGAAAACTTTGCAGGCGAGAGAGATGATTTTGAGTCAGAGATGGTTCAATAGATAAAACATAAAGAGGGTTTCAGTCTAATCAATCACTTCGTCTTATTCCCCCAAACGAGATTCTTCTTCTTCTTCGAAACTCGAACATGTAAAAAAAGTTTGTATCCCCCACGGGACAGGACAGTCGAAGATTGTGTTCTTTTACTACAACAAGCTTGAAATAGCCCAAACTCGGTTTGTTTACTTTAATTGTACCGACCGACTTTGATTCTATTTCATCAGAAGCTTGTCGGTCGAGTTCTCATGTGGGGTTTATCAAAACGACTTGTAACAAGTTTTGTTTTAGGCTCTAGCCATTAGCCAATTACCGTAGAATTATACTATACTAGATAAGGACTTGTCCGATGTGCGGGTTTAAAATTTTGTATATAAAATTAAATTTAACAAAAATATTTGAAAAGTTGTTGTACGTTCTTTCAAAAAATTATTTTTGCTATAATATATTGATTTATATCTATTTACAAATCTTTTTTGTATGTTACCATTAAAAGTATATTTTTTACATCAAAATATATTGTATGTTACATATATATATATATATTTTACCAGCACCTAAACAATATATGTATGAACACATTAAGTAAACTATTATATGTATCTTTATTTTCACTTTTGCATAGTTTTTTTATTTACTAAAATTTTTGGCTCAAAAAAATTTCGAATAAAAAGATATTACATAATATACTAATCAATGCTGTACAATCACAATAGTGTATGACCAAGAGAACCTCGGCTTCGCCCTCTTCCCTTATGGAAAGAACTTTGCATCCGACCTCCTCCACCATGGAGAGAACTTTGGCTCCGTCTTCCTCCCTTGGAGGGATAACCTTGCATCCAACATCCTCCACCTTCCTCCCTTGGAGAGATAACCTTGCGTCCAACCTCCTCTACCGTCGAGAGAATCTCGGCTATTCCTCCTATTGTATGGAGAGAACATGTTCACGTATTTTAGCTATCTAAAAATGGCTTGCTCCGACAACCAATGAAACTAAAGACCTTTGTCTAATGTCACAAAATCTTTTGATAGTAACTAATGTTAAATTTCCTAAAGTATTAGTGGAAGTGTCTTTGACACACTATGATGTAGCCTCTGTCTCTGCCACTTTGCTTAGTGAGCTCCATGTCCACTCCTAGCCCATTTGCCCACCTTACACAGTGGACCCCACGTCTAATCACGGCCCGTGAGACCACTCATATCTGACGACCAGTTTGTTACGTCCATGAGTTTTTAAATACTTGTTTACCGATTCTACACATCACCATATGATCTTTTCCTGTTTTTTGTTCTCGCTCGCACAATTCCGACAATCACTTCCCGGAAGGTCATCCATCTTGAAACTACTCCTGATTAAGCAAACCTAACTCTGGAGTTCTCTTAGGATCATTGACTGAAAAGATAAGTGCACTTTGGTGATATAGGTGGCCAAATCAATTCTTTTAAACCTATCCGCAAACCAGGGTGTCACAGTCTCCGAGCTCCTACGGATCTATAGACAACGATTTATGTTTTTCCAATCTATCTATCTATGTTAGCTGTAAACTTGTGTTTGGTCAGCCTATTTTATCCAACCATTAGGTTGATGAGCTTCTACTCGTTATCTCCCTTTGGGATTGAATGAATGATAACAATTATGTTTGCAAAAAAAGGTCTATGATAAACTAATCAATGTTGAGAAATTAGAACGAAAAATAATTTGATATAATTATAGATATAATAGAAAATTATAAGCACGACATTATATGAATCCCAAATAATTTAAAGATAAAAATATCTATTAAATAGAACAATTCAAAAATGCTACAATAAATTTTAAAATAAAGTATTAGAAAAAGACGCATATATTAATATTTTTTTTAAGTCAACATATTAATCTTACAATTTCCAAACTGAAAAAGAGAAAATAGGAGAAAATTTTGGTTTAAAAAAATAAGAAAATTTATCTTCCCATTAAAATAGTTTTACCAATAAAACAAAGTTGAAAGAAGTGTATATTAATAAATTATTTTTTTAATGAAAAATATGAGATGTTTATATAGAAGTGAGTATTTACAAAATTTAGAATTAATAATTAACTGTATATTTTCCTTAATCTCATTTCTACCCTTGTTGTTTGTAAAATTAATAACTTAAGTTAAAAAATAAGTAAATAATGTTATATAATTTCATAAAATATATATAGTCTCCTTATAATTATTTAAAAATAACTTTTTAATTTTCGAATTTTTTTATAATTATCTTTTTACAGTATTAATATTATTTAAAACAAAATATTTTGTTTTTTTTGTTGTAATCTCAAATTCTTCTTATTAAATATTAAATTTTACACATGTCAAAATCTCATATTGATAATTTGACACATGTCAAAATCCTGTTAATGGCTAACTTTCAAAATCCAACTTTATATAATAAGATATTGGTGCAGGACATAAAAGTTTTGTTTCGGATTTTAATTTCTAATATAATGGTATTCAAAGTAAACATAATTAATTTTTGAGTTTTACAATTCGTAATTATTTGATAGGTGTGGTGTGGGATGATGAATCCTTAATACACTCACTGCCTCGCAGCCAAACAAATAATGTCACTCCATTAGTCCATTGTAACAAAACATATTATAATTTAATTAAGACTGCAATTAGCTCTATAAACCTCTCTTCCTGCTCCATTCTCAGACAAAACAAAACACAGCAACACATTATATAGAATGACAAATCTAAATATGTGGTCTAAAAAAGACCATCATCATCATCATACATTCAACTGAGAAGAAGAAGAAAAAAAAAAACCTACTTTTATTTTATAGCCCGTTTACACTAATTGGGCCTTAAAGGTTGGCCCAAGTAAGAAGTCTCGAAAAATTCCGATCAGAAACCCTAATTATATATTTTTGTGCAGAGGTATAAAATGATCTCGTTTCTTGTTACCTCCATTTTGCCGTCGCCTCTCTCTCTCTCGGAAGAAGAATCAAAGAACCCTAAATTTCACCTTCTCAAACCCTAAACCATGGCTGAAGGACTCGTGTTGAAAGGCACAATGTGTGCCCACACCGATATGGTCACGGCCATCGCCACGCCGATCGATAACTCCGACGTTATCGTCACTTCGTCGCGTGACAAATCAATCATCCTCTGGAAACTCACAAAGGAAGACAAGTCTTACGGTGTTGCTCAGCGTAGGATGACTGGTCACTCTCACTTCGTCCAAGACGTTGTTCTCTCCTCCGATGGACAATTCGCTCTCTCCGGGAGCTGGGACGGTGAGCTTCGTCTATGGGATCTCGCCACCGGAGAGTCAACTCGTCGTTTCGTTGGTCACACGAAAGATGTTCTCTCTGTAGCTTTCTCTACTGATAACCGTCAGATCGTGTCTGCTTCTCGTGATCGTACGATTAAGCTTTGGAACACACTTGGTGAGTGCAAGTATACCATCACTGAAGGTGATGGTCACAGTGATTGGGTTAGTTGTGTGAGGTTTAGCCCTAACACTCTTGTGCCAACCATTGTATCTGCTTCTTGGGATAAGACTGTGAAGGTGTGGAATCTCCAGAATTGTAAGCTTAGGAACACTCTTGCTGGTCACTCTGGTTACCTTAACACCGTTGCTGTGTCACCTGATGGTTCGTTATGTGCCAGTGGTGGGAAAGATGGTGTGATCTTGCTTTGGGATTTGGCTGAAGGGAAGAAGTTGTATTCTCTTGAGGCTGGCTCTGTTATTCACTCACTTTGTTTCAGTCCCAATAGGTACTGGTTGTGTGCAGCAACAGAGAATAGCATTAGGATTTGGGATCTTGAGAGCAAGACTGTTGTTGAGGATTTGAAGGTTGATCTCAAGGTTGAGGCTGAGAAGTCTGATGGTGCTGTTGGTATCGGTAACAAGACTAAGGTATAATAACTCTTCTGTTTTTTGTATAGTGATCATCTTATTGTAAATTGTCTAGCTCTAAGTTTTGTTGTTGCTGAATCAAAAGTAATGTTTAGTTTTTGTCAATTGGTCTCATGTGTAGTTTAGTTTCTCAAGATTGTATTTCTGTTTTGATTGATGAACTATCATTCTGGTGGGTACGAGAGTAGTTTACTCTAAAATCTAAATTAAGAAACATGGTTTAGGTTAGCTCTGGTAACTGATAATTTAGATTGTAATGTCTGAACGCTGAAGTGATTCCATGTGGGTGTGAAGTAACTGTTTTCAGTCTAGGCTCTACTTGTTGGCTACTCTCTGTTCTGAGATAGATTGTGTTTGTACTAACGTAGAGTGCAAAATGCAGGTGATCTACTGCACGAGCTTGAACTGGAGTGCGGATGGAAACACTTTGTTCAGTGGCTACACTGATGGAATTATCAGGGTTTGGGGTATTGGTCGTTTTTAGAGAGATAAGAAGTTTCTTCTTTAATCTCTTCAATTTTTCCATCTGACTCTAAAGTCTTCTCTTCTGGATTAGTGTTTTGAGGATTTATTTTTTGTTCTTTCTATTTTCGGAATTCACAAACGTGATATTTGATCCAAGGTTCTGTTTCATATTTGTTTTTTTTACTCACTTACGCATACACCGCATAGAATCTGCTTTGAAGTAGCTTACTCTCTCAAGCTGACTTAGTCTGATAACAACTGTAAAACGAGTGTTTTTCTTAAGAATCTAAAAACAGTAGCTACATCTCAATTACAAGTTACAACACAAACTCTCATATTCCAAAAACTCTTAACACCGTTGCACCAACCGTTTTATCTATTTTACTTCCTGTGTTTACTAAAATTACAGATGATATTTGGTTTTCTATCTCTTACTCGAACAAAAGTCTTGAGAGAAAACAATGCTTCAAACTCTGTTTAAGATCAAATGCTACCGAGACTAAAGATTGGTCAGAGTAGGCGACACAGCCATAAGTTTATATGTTACGAATTCTCAGTTAAGGTGACTCGGAGTTTAGCCAAGCTTGGTGTCAGACTTCAGGTTGATGCCCATTCAGAATAGTTCTTGACCAGAAGTTGACCTCCATACGGCACAGAGACCCAAACCATATCATATCTGTTGATCATTTTACCGTTGCTGTCCCTGTTCTCTATCACATTACCTACAGTCAAGAATCACATCACTGAGAGTGAAGAGTCGCTCATGCAAGTTAGCTTAAGCACCATGTGATATAAGGAAATCACGGTCCATCTCTCCAAATTTTATTTCACCAAAACGTTTTCTGTCCACGACTGGTTGGGTTGTTTGGTGAACGGATAGTCTGGTCCCGGTATTCATAAACTTGTCTTTGTCCTCTGCCAGGTGAAAACGTTGCTGGTAAAATGTGCTCCCATTATGGCATTATCATAGAACGCATCATCTCGCCTGTTTTACCGTTGTACACCCTCTGTCCCTCTCATTTCCCCATCTTGAAAACCCAGCCCTACCACAAACATTTAGAAATTCAACAACTAGACCGGAGAGGCGAGAACCAAAGGATGGATGCCAAGTTTGCTTTTAAGTTATAAAAAGAGAAAAAAATAATAATGTTAAGTTACAAGGCAATTAATTGACTCATGCATGGTGTAGTCTTTTTTTTTTTTTTTTTGGGACAACGCATGGTGTAGTCTAATTAATGGGTTTTAACATTAATTTTGTGTGTATCCACAGTTTGAAACTTGAGAAGTTCTTCATGCTCAAAAACACCAAAGCCCTACCACAGTTTTACTGATTTTCAGAAGAAACCAAGACCCCTGGCCTATCCTACGACATGCTTCACAAGAACTATTCATTGTGCTGTGAAAGGAAATGTTTATCTTGTACCTCTAGGTAGCCTTACAATGCCATTCTGGGGCCATGCATACTAGAGAGTTTGTCTCCAAGACATGGAGAACATATAATGGAAACATCAGATTTACTGAAACAAAAGTCTCGAAGGAAAACGACTCCGGGAGAGGAGAGGCCATTTTGATATCAAAACTAAAGATGACATTTTGATAGGACATGTACAGCCCTAAGTTGTATATTACGAATTCTCAGTTACGTGACACCGAAGTTAGCAGAACTTGGTGTCAAACTTGAGGTTGATGGCCACACAGAATAGTTCGTTTAGAGAAAAAAAAAACAAAAGCGCAGCAAAATTATTTCTTTTGTCATTAGATGATAAGACAACCTTTTTTAGGCTTTGTAAACTGAGAAAAAAAAAATAGACTTCTTTATTATTCTGTTTAGTAAGTTGTAACATAACAAATCAGGCTGATATCTACCTCCTTACTGCCTTCTCAAATGCGACAAGTCTCGACATGTTTTGCTTAAATCGACGATTTTCTAGATTACTTTGACGTTTTTTTCTGTTGCCTTGTGCAAGTTCCTTGATTTGGACCGAACTTGGAACATAAGAGCACACATGTGACAAACAGTTATTTTCAACATGTTCTCCAAGATCCAATTCTCTAAAGTATCCAGCCTCTCCGATGATGTTAATTGTTCTAAGATTTTTATTAGACCCCATTGTGATTTTCTTCTCCTCGTCAATAACGAAACTCTCGTGTCTAATTGCCCATGTGTTTATTCTCAAAAACATGCTCCACGACACCATTTCGTCTTCAAGCTTAGTTGTAATCCATATCTCAAATTCATGTACATGTGTCTCGTGGCGCTGAATTAAAGCTGCAAGCTTCTCTTCTTTAACACAAGATAAGATCATATATGCATCATCGCTAACGCTAAACGGCAGAGGCAGAAGCGGTCCAAATCTCTCTCTTGTAAAATCAAAACAGATCAAGTACTTGCTGTAGTCGTTTTCCCTTTTCTCAGCAGCCCAGTATGTGTTTCCCTTGAGGGAAATGCCACTATTCTTGTAAGGTATAAACCAGTGTGGAGTGACATCAAGAGTTGTCCATAAATCAGAGTCAAAATCGTAGATTTCATACCAAAAAAATTGGTGTACGTATTGATACCTATGATAATCTATAAATCTCAAGAATTTGTGGCTGCGACATGATTTCTTACTCACGTATCCGAGAGAGTAATGAAACCTATCCTTACCAAACATGTCCTTTCGATGAGAATATCGGGGTTTGATCCACCTTGTTTGCCCCAAATACGGATTCCAAACCACAAACCTAGTAACTGTAGTTTCGTTCAAGATGCACAACAATAAACCCTCACAGTAAAAGACTTGAGATATCTTGACTTGACGCTCAGACATAAGTTTACCTCTAGGCTCTGTATATGGGTCAACGTCGTTTCTGACCACGACGCTCGTTAAATAAAGTTGGTTATTAATCAACGTGATCATTGTAGACTCCCCTTCTCTTGTTGTTGCTTTACTAATGTGCAATTTCGTAAAGCTCTCACTTCTTAAAATAGTTCCCCACTTTTTGCAAGTTAATCGCAGTGTTCTCATAGATTTCAAGGGAACCCTAGACAGAATCTCTTCTATCAAATCCCTTGGAAGATTAGAGATCATCGTCGTCATTGTTTCAAAATGTCACTAGGGTTTTTTGTTGTAATTTAAGGGATAGATAGAAGTAAATATATCGAAGACACAAACCACTTAACAAAGGTAAGGCCAATGGTGGGCTTGAGCTGAATTTCTCGTGGATACAAGTGTCAACCGCCGACAAAAAAGTGTTCAATTAAAATTTATCAATATTTTTAGATTTTTTGTAATGTTTAGATACTTATAAAAATTATTTTTCTATAGATATTTATCAAGAAAATTTGGAAGGACTTATTTATTTCTCAGATTCTTTTATATAATATTTAAATTTAAAAATATATGTTCATGTTTGATCTTTTTTTCTATCTCTACACATTAATTTTTCATTTTTTTTTTGAGATTTAGATTTGATATTTAATAAGGTTAAAATTTTATTATTTTTGAAGTACATTTGAAGTATATTTAATAAGGTTAATATTAATATTTTTGAAGTACATTTGGCAATCTAACCTTTTTAGTTATATTTAATTACATGAATTTTTTTTGGAAAAAAAAGTTTCCAAATTTTATCTAATTTCCAGAAATCTTTGTACCTAATTCAAACATAAATATATGATTTTCCTTTCACTTTTATTTGATCTTATATTTATTATTTTGAATTATTATATAATATATTTACTTAATAAATTTTGTAATTTTTTCTGCATAAGATGTGATTTACTTTTTTTTTAAACAGATATATATTACTCAGTCGATGAATAAAGAAAATATTTACTCAATGTCCCACATCAAATGAAAAATAAAACAATGGTTTATAGTCATACTATAAAAGAAACACAAATGATTCCAAAAACGAATGAGTAAGAAGCTTAATTTATCAAACATTCAAATTTATAAATTTTACTTGATTTACTCCGGTTTTTTATTTTAAAGAATTTAAATTTTTTATAATTAAATTATTATTAACTCGCCGCTACGCGGGTAAAATATCATTTTATTATTTTGTTAACACTATCCGAAAAAGAGCAAGGTATAGTATCATTTTACTTCTGTTTTTTGTATAGTGATCATCTTATTGTAAATTGTCTAGCTCTAAGTTTTGGTGAATCAAAAGTAAATGTTTAGTTTTTGTCAATTGGTCCCATGTGTAGTTTAGATTCTCAAGATTGTATTTCTGATTTGATTGATGAACTATCATCCGGTGGGCAAGAGAGTATAGTTTACTATAGATTATCTAACCTGGTTTAGATTAGCTCTGCTCACTGATTCCTTTAGATTGTGATGTCTGAAGTGAATCCATATGGGTTTGAAGTGAATCATATGGGTTTTGTTGATGTATTAAATCGACTATAAATAATACTAGAACTTAGTGGGAATAAATTGGAACTGGTCTTTTTATTTAACGTAGAATTTCAGACGGGTTTACAGAAAATGACAATTAAGGAGCTAAGCGCAGTTAATACGAAAATAATTGCTCTTCTCTCTCTAATTGCCCAAAAAAATGGATCCTCTGACGTTACAATGACATCAGGTATTTATAGTGGGACCTTGACCTAGGGTTTCTTCTGTCTCTTTGTAAAATGACGATTTTACCCCTGCGGCCTGATGGGCCTGATCCAAGACTTTTGGCCCAAAACCTCTTGAGAATCTTCTGGGCTTCAGGAATGTTGGAAGCAAAGCAAATATCCAACAATGGTCCCCCCCTAGTCTGATGTGCGATGGCTTGCTTGAGCTCGTCAGATCCAACTATGCGTCTACAGGTCCATCTTGCAGGAAGAACAGAAGATTTTAGAAGTTTTGTCACCTTCCGGAGGGTTCCGGGATGAATAGCGTGTTGCACACGTTTTTCGAGGTTTCCGGAAGATTCCGGAATGAATAGTGCGTCGTGCACATTTTTCGAGGTTTCCGGGAGATTCCGGGATGAATAGTGCGTCGTGCATGTTTTTCGAGGTCCGTTGGGCTTGAAACGGGAATCTTGTGCGTTCTGCACGTTTCCCGAGGCACGGTAAATAGAGACAGCATAAAAACTAGGGTTTTCTTTTTTACCTCGGTCAACGCGTTGGTCCTCTCCATATAAATATGTCTCCTTGACCTAATTTTTACTTCTAACTTTCTACTCTCCTCTCCAATAGGTAAGCTTATTTTCTCTCTCCCTTATCTCTTAATTTTTTTCGATTTTGGTTCTTTGTGGCTCTTGTTCTTCGCCGGCCATGGTGTCTCGTCGCCGTCCGGATTCCTAACTCGCCTACCGCCGGTCACTGCACCATCATGCCCAACTCCTCCGTTGATACACGCCGCCTACCGTGCCGTCACGCTCCGCCACCAAGACTGGGACCGTGAGGCTTCCCGGTCTCGCACCGTCCTGCCTCGCCGCCGACCGAGATTGCACCGCCCCTGCGTTCTCCTTGCCACCGCCAGATCTGGCCGAGACCGTGAGGCGTCTCGGCCTTGCCGCCGCTCCTCCAATTTAGGACGAGCTCTGCGCCGAGCTGCCATGGGAGGTCCAAACTTGCACCGCCGTGGAGGGCTTTGCTCTGGAAGTTTTGCTTCCATACTGGTCCCTTGCTTGTTTGATGCCGCCGCGTTTTCTGCCGCCGTGAAGTCCGGCATCCTGGTCGCGACATCTCCATGCTCGCCTTGCCACTTCCATAACCGGCTAAGAGCGTGAGGCGTCTTAGCCATTCCTCCCGTGCCGTGCTGCACCATCAACTCGAACGGTGCCGATAGAGTCTTGGCGAGATGCTAAGGGCGTTGCCGCGAAGTGAAGCGTTGGAGCGGGTCGTGTTTGAAACTTGATGAGTTCGAGGCTCTGAGCGACGAGGTGGCATGGCGAACGTCATGTGGGTTCTTGGTCGAGTGCTGTTTGGTGGCGGAAATCAAATCTGGGAGGTCGGAGATTCGTGAATGCTGGCGAGGTCGGGATAGCGCTGTGAGATGGCGTGGTGGATGGTTGGCGCGATTGACCTTCGTGGAAACAAAATGCTGAGGTCGAGATTCGTGAATCGAAGTCGGGACATTGGCGTGGCGTGATTGGTTCCGTACGAGACTGGTGAGATCGACGAGATCGACGAGATCGACGAGCTTGAGTTCTGCGAGCTCGAAGCTCGCGAGTTGGCTACAAGGTCGTGGTCACGGCTTGGGCGAGCTCGGATTGGTGAGATTGTACTGCGCGGATGGCGAGTTCGTATGGTGGTGTGACGAGTTCGCATCGCGCAGGTGACGTGACGCTACCAAGAGATTTGCACGGAGTGACGTTGAGGTGGTTCGTACCCAAAGCATTGCGAGCTCGAGGTTTGAGGCCGAGAAGATGTTTGTTGCTGTGATACGCTAGCTTCCTTAGTGTTTGTGCATACCGGGTCATTGGCGAGGTCGCGTGTGATGAAGTGGCGAGATGAAGGTATGACGAGATGGTCGAGCTCCAAATGTCGAGTTCAGGGAACCTCGTACGAGTTCAAGTTGGCGAGATGACCGGTTAGCGAGTCGTGTCTGAGGTCGAGTTGGCGAGATTGAGTTCAGGTATTTATAGTGGTACTAGAGTAGTACTAGGATGGGTGACCTCCTGGGAAGTCCTCGTGTTGCATCCCGCCCCTAGGTCAAGGTCCCACTATAAATACCTGATGTCATTGTAACGTCAGAGGATCCATTTTTTTTGGGCAATTAGAGAGAGAAGAGCAATTATTTTCGTATTAACTGCGCTTAGCTCCTTAATTTTCATTTTCTGTAAACCCGTCTGAAATTCTACATTAAATAAAAGGACCAGTTCCGATTTATTCCCATTAAGTGCTAGTATTATTTATATCGCCGATTTCCATCAACAATTTGGCGCCCACCATGGGGCTGAACGGAATCCTTTCATTTTGACGAAAAGAGTTTCAAGACAAGGCGTTTTCGAAAAACCAGAAGCATGTCTCATACCGATCTCTCCAGCAATGAAGGCGTCAACTCTTCCACGCCACAATCTCCCTCAGCTCGCGTCGAGTCCCCTAGGCCAACCATATGGGGGCGCACCCGTGCAAGGACAAGCCAACTCCAAGGCGTCAACAGGACCAAAGCAGTTACGGGCGAGGATGCAACAGACACTGACCGCGCAGCCGTAGGCGCTACGCGCATCGCTCAAACCAATGGCGTAGCCGTAGGCGCTACGTCCCCTGCTCGTGAAACCACTGGTGTCAATCCAACTGACCGCGAAGCCGTAGGCGCTACGCGCGTCACTCCGACAAATGGCTTAACCAATGGTGCAATCCTTCCTGATCGTGTAGCTGCTGGCGACTCTCCGCAAACCGCAAAGCTAAGGACACTACGCTTGACATTCACCCCCGTCAAGCATCCAGACACATGAAAATCAGTCAAGCCGCGCTCGACAAAGCTGTACGAAGAACCTTGGATCAGATGAGCGGTCAAGCGGCGCAGATAGAATCACAAGGGCGAAGTGACCAAGCTAGGCATCTTAGGTGACAAAATGAAGACGCATTGGCGCTGCACACTCCACGAGCTGACCACCATGCTCCGCGAACCGACCATAACGCTCCGCGAGTTGACTACCACGCTCCGCGAGTTGACTACCACACCCCAAGAGCTGACTACCACGCTCCACGAGCTAACCACAACGCTCCGCGAGCTCACCACCACGCTCCGCAAGCTGACCACAATGCTCCGCGAGCTGACCATAACGCCACAAGCATACCGCGAGTTGAGCACAATGCTAATGGAAGGCCTCGTCTCTCATCGATCATCGTTGGACCCAATAGCGAGCAGCCAAGGGTACATTTTCAGACCAACCAGATACTCGCGGACCAACATGCTGGGCCAAGTCATTCCGAGAATGCTGAAAATCGCGCAATACGTAAAGAACTTCAGCAGATGCAAGCTCAGCTAAAGACGATCACAACTCAGATGCACCGAGCTAGAAACCGTGCTGGCGGAAGCAAGACGCTCACCATTTACTGCAAGGGTCTCAGGAGTTAGGGTCAAGCACAATCCGGACAACAGCAAGACCAGAACAATTCCATACGATGGAGAAGGAGACCCCACCATCTTCCTGAAGTCAATGACAATCCACATCAATCGGTCGTATTTCTCACCTGAGGAAGCAGACGCGGGAAGCTGTCAGTTGTTCGTCGAAAGTCTTTCCGGCGAGGCACTCAATTGGTTCTCCAAGCTTGAGGCCAATTCGATTGATGGGTACGAAGCATTAACAAGCGCATTCCTTCAGCATCACCAGTACTTCATGCGCACACCTGCTTCAAATGCCGACCTGTGGAGAATGTATCAGAAGCGTGACGAGTCATTACGGGCTTTCATGGAAAGGTTTAAGGATGTCGTGTCCCGACTCTCTATAAGTGACGAATCCGCAATCGGTGCGTTGAAAAACGCGCTCGCCCAGGGTACCAGATTCAAGGACGACCTAACAATCCTGCCTGTCACAAGCTTAGGCGAAGTACTTGCACGAGCCAATCAATACATCCTAGTCAAGGAATACAGAGATAAAAAGAACCCCGATCAACCAAGTACGATAGAAAAAGCATCTGAAAAGGTTCCAAGCTTAAAAGGCAAAGCCGTAGATGAGTACCACGAACCATGCCAACACTACAACAGGGACTATGCCCCTGGCGAGAAAGGAAAGAAAGCGACGATGTTCGCTATCGATGGAAAAGAACAGCAGAATAAGTCTTGGAACAAGTGGCACTGCGAATCCGATAACCCTGGCTTCAAAGGCAAACGCTCTTATTGCGAGTTCCACAGATTCAACGAACATTCAACCGAAGAAAGCAAAACGCTTCAAATGCTGCTTCTGAATAAGTACAAGAAAGATGACGTCGATGTAGAACAAGAGCGGAGAAAAGTTGTCACACACAAAGACAACCAATATTGCCTGGAAGACGAGCAGCAACATGAAAGACAGTGCGAAGAGGAAGCTGCGTCACAAAATGACGAGCATGGGCACAAAATGACCGAGCACGGGAAATCACTCGCTTACCCTCTCCCCCCAAACGGAATCACGACGCGGAGGAGCACGATGAACCACCAGCTCCTCGCCGAAGGATCAACATGATCATGGGCGGCTTGTCAACATGCCGCGATTCTATTCGGTCTATCCAAGCCTACTGCCGCGAAGCAGAAACAAAGCGCAACACGCCTTCCCACAGCAACATGTTCAAGACATCCTCCGCTCCAATTACGTTTACTGAAGAAGACACGCGCAACGCAAGTCCAAACAACGACCCACTTGTCGTAGAAATGGTGATCGGAGAAAGTTCGGTGACGAGAATTCTTATTGACACCGTGAGCTCGGTCAACGTGATATTCAAGGATGTACTGATCCAGATGAAGATTGATCTGTGCAACACGGTACATGAAACGTAGCCTTTGACGGGTTTCGACGGAGACACCATCATGACTGTCGGAACTATAACGCTTCCAATCTACGTTGGCGGTACAATGCAGTGCTTCAACTTCGCAATTATGGACAAACCCATCGTCTACAATGTCATTCTGGGAACACCATGGCTCCACAAGATGCACGCTGTTGTTTCTACATACCATCAATGTGTCAAGTTCCCAAACGCATATGGAATCTATACGCTGCGCGGAGACCCTTTGATGGCACAGACTTGTTTTATCATCGAAAAAATGCGGAATGCAAGGGCTTTCATAATTGCTGAATCAACTCCACCGCGAGACCCCCACACACCTCCTCCAAAGGAGTCTGTAATCCAAGTCAGCATCGATCTGTCCGATCCCAAATGCTGCGTCGGAATAGGCGCCGAGTTACCGATGGCTCTAAGAGACGAGCTCGTCCAGTTTTTGTGCAAAAACGCAACCACATTCGCATGGACGATAGATCATATGACCGGGATCGATCCAAGCATTACAAGCCACGAGCTCAATGTCGATCCAACTTACAAACCTGTTAAGCAAAAGCGTCGAAAGCTCGGTGCGGAGCAAAGAACAGCGGTCAATGATGAGGTACGGAAGCTGCTTAATGCGGGATCAATTACTGAAGTGCGTTATCCAGATTGGCTAAGTAAACCCGTCGTGGTTAAGAGGAAGAAAGGTACGTGGAGAGTATGCGTCGACTTCACTGACCTCAACAAAGCTTCCCCGAAAGACAGTTTTCCTCTCCCGCGCATTGATCAGCTCGTTGAAGCCACAGCAGGAAACGAGTTGTTGTCTTTCATGGATGCATTCTCGGGCTACAACCAGATAATGATGCACAAGGACGACCGTGAGAAGACTGCATTCATTACCGAACAAGGCACTTTCTGTTACAGAGTCATACCGTTTGGATTGAAAAACGCTGGAGCAACATATCAGAGACTGGTGAACTGGATGTTCACAAGTCAACTTGGAAGAACAATGGAAGTATACATTGATGATATGCTCGTCAAATCAGCTCAGGCCGCAGATCATATCGCACACCTGAAGCAATGTTTCGAAATACTCAACAAGTACAGCATGAAGCTGAATCCGGCGAAATGCACATTTGGGGTTACTTCCAGAGAATTTTTGGGTTACCTCGTTACGAAGCGCGGCATAGAAGCGAATCCGAAACAAATCTCGGCAATCATCAATCTCCCGTCTCCAAGGAACACATGCGAAGTACATCGACTTACTGGGCGAATTGCCGCACTGAACCGTCTCATCTCTCGTTCAACAGACAAGTGTTTGCCGTTCTATCAACTCCTCCGCGGAAATAAACGCTTTGAGTGGGATGAGAAATGCGAGCTAGCATTCACGCAGTTGAAGGATTACTTATCATCTCCGCCATTCCTGGCCAAACCCGAGCAAGGAGAAACTTTGTATCTCTACATCGCCATCTCCTGTTTAGTTGTAAGTAGTGTGCTCGTCAGAGAAGATCGTGGAGAGCAACATCCAATCTTCTAGGTGAGCAAAACTCTCGATGGCGCAGAACTTTGGTACCCGACTCTTGAGAAGCTCACATACGCGGTCGTTATTTCAGCTCACAAGCTTCGCCCCTACTTTCAATCCCACACTGTAGAAGTCCTGATGAACTAGCCTCTCCGAAAAATCCTTCACAGTCCAAGCCACTGAGGACGCCTCGCGAAATGGGCAGTTGAGTTAATCGAATACGACATTGAGCACAAGAACCGCACCTGCGCAAAGTCACAAGTTCTCGCAGATTTTCTCGTTGAACTCTCTCCTGAACTCGAAGCTGACACCCCTACACCCGAGATATGGTCACTTCACGTAGACGGCGCTTCATCAAAAATGGGCTCGGGAGCAGGCGTACGCCTAACCTCGCCAACAGGTGAAATCTTGGAGCAGTCATTCCGCCTTGCTTTCTCTACCACAAACAACGATGCTGAGTATGAAGCGCTAATCGCTGGATTACGTCTCGCACACGGAATCAGAGTCAAAAAGATCCAAGCTTACTGCGATTCTCAACTGGTCACGCACCAGTTCAGTGGAGATTATGCAACAAGACACGCGCGCATGGATGCCTATCTCAAAGTTGTTCGCGACCTTTCCCAACAGTTCGAGTTCTTTAAGCTCGTCATAATTCCACGCAGCGATAATGCTCCGGCAGACGCACTTGCAACGCTTACTTCTACGTCCGATCCCGATCTCTGAAGAGTAATTCCTGTGGAGAGCATTGATCAACCAAGTATCGACATCACACTCTCTGAAGTTGCCCCCTCAACAGAAACGTCAGCAAATCCGAGCAGCGTCTTAGCGATCGCCTTAGCAGTCACAAGCTCAACCCCAACCGCTAACACCATCTCGCCAAAAGAAGTACCTCCTAATCATGACGGACTATTTCACTAAGTGGGTTGAAGCAGAGTCATACGCCTCTCTCGAAGCCAACGAAGTTCAGAATTTTGTCTGGAAAAACATCATATGCAGGCATGGACTCCCATACAAAATTGTATGCGACAACGGGCCCCAATTCATCTCACTCCAGTTTGAAAGATTCTGCGCTGACTGGCGGATACGCCTTAGCAAGTCGACTCCACGATATCCGAAGGGCAACGGACAAGCAGAGGCAACCAACATGACAATTCTCGCTGGAATCAAAAAACGCCTCGACGAAAAGAAGGGACTCTGGGCAGATGAGCTCGACGGTGTTCTATGGTCTCACCTAACCTCACCGCGGACATCCACAGGACGAACACCATTCTCGCTTGCATACGGCATGGAGGCTCTCGCACCAGCCGAAGTCGGGATCCGGACGCTTTGACAGTCTATGCTAGTCCACGATCGAGAGTTGAACAACAAGATGTTGTGCGACAGACTACTTTTCGTCGAAGAAGAACGCGACCAGGCACTATTGCGCATTCAGAACTACCAGCAAGCAGCGGCAAAATTTTACAACAAAAAAGTCAAGTCTCGCTACTTTGCCGAGGGAGATCTCGTCCTCCGTAAAGTCTACGAAAATTCTGCCGAGAAGAACGCTGGAAAGGTCCCTACTTAGTCTCGAAGATTGTCAAGCCAGGAGTTCATCAGCTACTCGAAATGAACGGCACGCCAGTCCCGCGATCCTGGAACTCTGCCAACCTTAAGCGCTACTACCATTAGTCCAACAAGAATGAGCACGTCTAAAAAAAAAAAAAAAAAAAAAAACCAGCTCGTCACCGAGCATTCTTATGTAATTCGAACTACGAATGGTTTGATCTCTCTCGAGGATACATAGGCAGCCTTTCACGAGGTGCAACTGTAACTTCAATAAAAAAATAAAATTTTCGAGCAAATCATTCGTTTTCACGCTGACGCCCTGGCCAGGTGCACAGTTCTACGTTCCGCATGAATGTAATGGTGAAATAATCTATACTTTACTAAGGTAAAGAATAAAAGCCGAGTCCATACTCGCAAGCGCTCCGCATGGGTGCCGTGGTGAGATAATCCACGTCCTTACTTTGGTAAGGATATTTATGTCGAGCCTAGACTCGCAAAGCTAGCAAGGCGCAGAGTGAATAAGCCAAAGACCCCGACTCGCACACTCTCGCGACCCTTGCAGCACCTACAGGATAAGCCGATCGCGACTAAACGCACCTAACTAGTACGACAATTCAGTCTTGTCTACTCTCGCTGTTATGGGGAATAACATATCCAGGATTAGTCAGGAGACGTCCTGCACCGCAAAATATGCCCCGCAACGATAAAAGATAAATCCAAGGCAACTTCATCTTAATGGAGTAAACAAAAGGTAGGCAATAATCAACATTTGCGAAATAAGAAGCAAGTAGCCAAATTTATAAATCAAAGCAACCAAGGTTGCAAATATCCGGAAGCAAAGTACAGAAGCGATTAGCAATCGAGTTCACAATAACAAATGGAAAAATCAGAAGCAAGAACAACAAGCAATAATACGAGGACATATCACTCGTTTGTGGCATCATCAGCTCCCCCACCAGTAGCTTCCGTTTACGGCTCGAGATCATCGTCATGAAGCGGAGGCACCACAACCCTGTTCACCTTTGCCTGGAACTCCTTTTCGCCAGCAGCAAGACGCACCATCCTATCTGCGGGAATAGCGACACCCTTCTTGATCAGCCTCTTAAGACATTCTTTAGTCCCCGTCACCTGGCTAAGACTGAGCAAATGAGGTTGTTTCTCGCGTGATGCAATCACGTGCGTCCTCAAACGATCGATGCGCTCTTCGCACGCCCTAATCACAACAACGGCCTTGGCGCGCTCCTGCTCTCCGCGCTCATCCCTCGCTTTCCTAAGTCGCTCTGATTCGGAAGTGAGCTTTCGCTGGGATTGTTTGAGTGAAGCTGTGAGCTCCTTGACCATCGCTGCATTTTCCTTGCTTGACCGATAAGCCTGAACAAACGCATCCTGAGCAAGCGCAGCCTCCCTCCTAGCGGTATGCACCTTGTCCTCGTAGTCGCCAGTGAGACGGTTCATCCAGCTCATCGCCTAAGAAGTCAAACAAAATAATCTGAGTACAACTAAGTAAAATTCGAATCGGGGTAAGCCGAAGGATCAGACTCTAACCTGAAACTGACGATGAACGGTTTCCTCATACATAGTTAGGCAAGCCAAATCACGAGGGGCAGGAAGCGGAACGAAGTCACCATGAATCTTGCTGGCGAGCTCTGCGCAAGCTCGTGGATCCCCGGTGATCGCTTGGTCTTTTACATCGTAGCAAAAGGAAAAAAAGTGGTCAACACTCGCGCGACCATCCTCCGCGTAATGGTCAACCCTCCCGCAATCATCCTCAGCGTGATAAGGACGCCTAGAGCTCCCTCCAGCATCACTCCGAGGACTCGAGCGAGATGATCTCTTCCGGGAATGATCACCACCAGCTGCTGAAGCACTCCGACGAGACCCCGAGGAAGGTTTCTTCACAGCACGAGCTGCAGCAACATCGGCAGAACGAGACCTACGGTTGGGCTCACCCTCGAGAACAAGCAACTCGCCATCCTCCGGCTCCACAGCAACGATCTCCATGCCAGTCTTGGCATTTGGTGCAGCAACCTCGGTCGCAACAGCTGGCACCTCCTCAGCATCGAACAAGTCAGCATAACATGGCATCGGGCAGTCTCCCATTTGCAATCCAGTCCGCGAACCTACAAAATAAATAGGGGCCTCAGACACAAGGGCACATAAATCTCGAAGACGAAGATAAGTCAGCAAAACTTACAAGTCTTGAGATGAGAAAGAACTTTCGGCCACCGCAAAGTCTTGCACCAAAGAAAAGCATCACCTTTGTCAACAGTCCCCAAGTCGCACACAGCTGTAGATGGCGGTTTTCTTGCAAAGATAAAACATACGATCAGAAAAAAGAGTTAAGAACACCAAAATGATAGGAACCCAACCCATCAACGGCTACCGGGGGTGAAGTTCCAAGCAGAAGGATAGGCCATGCCGTTATCTTCGACTGAAGTGTCGTTTATCTCCATGAAGAAAAACCACCTCCGCCAATCATGGATATGACTCCTCTGGCCATTCATGATTGTGAGACCGGCCGCACAACAAGCACAACATAGCCCCGAACTGTCACGTGTAAATCGAGTAAGCAACTCAAAGAGGTCTGCGCTCATCTTGATTCTCATATGGTTGCCAATTATCGCAAGCCCCACTGCATTACGGACGGTGGAAATCGATAGCTGCGAGAACGCAATCTTCCGACGCGCACAATAGCTTGTCAAAAATTCCGGGATAGGAAACCACAGGTCGCAGTTGGTAAAATAATCTATGTAAACGCAGAGGTGACCTGCTGGGCAGTCCCACGGGCGCGCGTCAACACTTGGTAACACAAACTTCAGATTGTTTAGCATTCGGAAGAGATTAAGGACGCGGGCTATGGAGCTCTCATCGCATAAGGTACTTCCTGTGTCGCGGGAAATATGTTCCCTATTTCCCGTTTGATCTCTGCGACGTCTCGGAACTCCGTCACCAACTGCCAGGCCGGTGACCAGAGACCTAGGAGCATGCTCCGAGCCAGTGAACTCTTCGTATTGGAGAACCTTCCCGCGGCGCGGACCTAGAGGAGGGGGAATTAGACTAAGGTCCTGGCTATCCCTAGGAAACATTACTTCGAGGTCTCAAACATCTTCTTCCGTCAGATCCGCGTGATCTGTCACGACACCTCCTCCTTCTGACGGCTCCCACAAGGAAGGACAGCTCGGTCCAGCTTCGTCAAAGCCTCTCTATAGCGCTCGATACTGATCATCTCCAAGCTCTTTCGGAACATCATCGAAGACGTCATCCCCATAAGCCATTGTGCGAGACCTTGCAAAACCAACCAAGCAACCGGTCAGTGTCGGAACCACATCAAGAACGCCATAATATTCAATACGGAACGACTACATCCGAGTTACAACGTCCAGCAAACTGCATAGCACGCACCATCTTGCGCACTTTCCAGCCTAAATCTCAGCCTTGTCACTATCTCAAGGTCGCCAACACTCTCGAACATCGACCCGCACGTAACCCCCTTGATAGAGACTCGCAAGCACGCCAATTCTGGAAGCACGACCTCGATAACGCTGTAGGCTCCTACGCAAGGCCTTGATCTCGTCATCAATCTCGTACGCAAAATCTTGACCTCGCCGGAGATCATTGTCCGCTACCACACCATTTCGCAGACATGAATGCGCCATTGAGCTGGACCAAGCAACGTACCATCACAACACATCCATCTCGCCAGGTCACGCATACGATCTCCATGATGTCAAAACACTCAATCACGATCCAAGCTTGCTCGCGAACAGGTACGCAGAGGGAGTCTTGAGCGCGCCCACACGTCGTCGTCTTGCAACCTCGCAATACCAAACACGCACACCCATGTCCATCTCGCCATTATGCCGTCATGCAACTTCGGTGGGGAAGAACCACTTCACATCGTCACTAAAACTTCAATCATCGAACCAAGCCAAGTCTCCCGAACACAATCCACTTCGCCAATACAATCTCGTTTGCGCACGATCAAACTCAATATCGCCAACTCGACCTCAGACACAACTCGTGAACCGGTCATCTCGCCAACTTGAACTCATACGAGGTTCCCTGAACTCGACATTCAGAGCTCGACCATCTCGCCATACCTTCATCTCGCCACTTCATCACACGCGACCTCGCCAATGACCCCGTACACAGAAGCAAGGAGCTTTAAAAAATCTCTTACAGCCCAACCTTGCCAAGCCGCGAGCTCACCCATCTCGTGTCCGCACTCCTGTGGACCTCGCCAAAAGTCTCGCAACCCCGCGCCGTGACACAAACACTAAGGAAGCTAGCGTATCGCAGCAACAAACATCTTCTCGGCCTCAAACCTCGAGCTCGCAATGCTTTGGGTACGAACCACCTCAACGTCACTCCGTGCAAATCTCTTGGTAGCGTCACGTCACCTGCGCGATGCGAACTCATTACACCACCATACAAACTCGCCATCCGGGCAATACAATCTCACCAATCCGAGCCCGCCCAAGCCGTGACCACGACCTTGCAGCCAACTCGCGAGCTTCGAGCTCGCAGAACTTAAGCTCGTCAATCTTGTCGATCTCGCCAGTCTCGTACGGAACCAATCACGCCACGCCAACGTCCCAACTTAGCCGACTTCGATTCCACGAATCTCGACCTCACCATTTCGTTTCCACGAAGGTCAATCGCGCCAACCATCCACCACGCCATATCGCAGCGCTATCCCAACCTCACCAGCATTCACAAAATTCCGACCTCCCAGATTTGATTTCATGCTCACCAACCCATTCACATGACCTCGCTACTGTGGATCTCGCCATTCCGCCACCAAACAGCACTCGACCAAGAACCCACATGACGTTCGCCATGCCACCTCGTCGCTGAGAGCCTCGAACTCATCAAGTTTCAAACACAAGCCGCTCCAACACTTCACTTCGCGAAGAAGCCCTTAGCATCTCGCCAAGGCTCTATCGGCACCGTTTGAGTTGATGGTGCAGCACGGCACGGGAGGAACGGCTAAGACGCCTCACGGTCTTAGCCGGGTATGGAAGTGGCGAGGCGAGCATGGAGATGTCGCGACCAGGATGCCGGACTTCACGGCGGCGGAAAACGCGGTGGCATCAAACAAGCAAGGGACCAGTATGGAAGCGAAACTTCCAAGGAAAGCCCTCCACTGCGGTTCAAGTTTGGACCTCCCATGGCAGCTCGGCGCAGTGCTCGTCCTAAATTGGAGGAGCGGCAGAGCAAGGCCGAGACGCCTCACGGTCTCGGCCAGATCTGGCGTGGCAAGGAGAACGCAGGGGCGGCGCAATCTCGGTCGGCGGCGAGGCAGGACGGTGCGAGACCGGGATGCCTCACGGTCCTAGTCTTGGTGGCGGAGCGTGACGGAGCGCGGCGGCACGGTAGGCGGCGTGTATCAACGGAGGAGTTGGGCGAGATGGTGCAGTGACCGGCGGTAGGCAAGAGGAATCCGGACGGCGACGAGACCCCATGGCCGGCGAAGAACAAGAGCCAGAAAGAACTAAAATCGAAAAAAATTAAGAGATAAGGGAGAGAGAAAAGAAGCTTACCTATTGGAGAGGAGAGTAGAAAGTTAGAAGTAAAAATTACGTCAAGGGGACATATTTATATGGAGAGGACCAACGCGTTGACCGAGGTAAAAAAAAAACCCTAGTTTTTAAGCTGTCTCTATTTTCCACACCTCGGGAAACGTGCAGAACGCACAAGATTCCCGTTTCAAGCCCAACGGACCTCGAGAAACGTGCATGACGCACTATTCATTCCAGAATCTCCAGGAAACCTCAAAAAACGTGCACAACACACTATTCATCCCAGAATTTTCTGGAAACCTCGAAAAACGTGTGCAACACGCTATTCATCTCGGAACTCTCCGGAAGGTGACAAAACTTGTGAAATTTTTTGTTCTTCCCGCAAGACGGACCTTCAGACGCATAGTTGGATCCGACGAGCTCAAGGAAGCCATCGCACATCGGACTAGGGGGGCCATTGTTGGATATGGGCTTTGCTCCCAACATTCTTGAAGCCTAGAAGATTCTCAAGAGGTTTTGGGCCAAAAGTCTTGGATCAGGCCTATCAGGCCGCAGGGGAAAAATCGTCATTTTACGAAGAGACGTAAGAAACCCTAGGTCAAGGTCTCACTATAAATACCTGATGTCATTGTAACGTCAGAGGATCCATTTTTTTTGGGCAATTAGAGAGAGAAGAGCAATTATTTTCGTAGTAACTGCGCTTAGCTCCTTAATTATCATTTTCTGTAAACCCGTCTGAAATTCTACGTTAAATAAAAGGACCAATTCCGATTTATTCTCACTAAGTTCTAGTATTATTTATATCGTCGATTTCATACATCAACAGGTTTGAAGTAACTGTTGGCTACTCTGTTCTGAGATAGATTGTGTATGTTCTACTGTGGAATGGAAAATGCAGGTGATCTACTGCACGAGCTTGAACTGGAGTGCGGATGGAAACACTTAATTTGTTCAGTGGCTAAACTGATGGAATTATTAGGGTTTGGGGTATTGGTCGTTATTAGAGAGATTAGAAGTTTCTTCTTTAATCTCTCCAATTTTTCCATCTGACTCTAAAGTCTTCTCTTCTGGATTAGTGTTTTGAGGATTTATTTTTTGTTCTTTCTATTTTCGGAATTCACAAACCTGATATTTGATTTAAGGTTCTGTTTCAAATTTGTTTTTTTTTTTAAATACTTGCTTACGGGTACACCACATAGAATTTGATTTGAAGTTGTTACTCTCTCGAGCTGACTTAGTTTGATGAAGAACAACTGTAAAACGACGAGTATTTCGTCTTAAGAATCTAAAACAGCAAGTTGGGGTGTCGATCGGGCTGGTCCGGTCCAGCCCGGCCTAAAACCCGTAAAGTCCGCATAAGTTTGAGCCCGGTCCGGCCCGGCCCGAAATATTTCTGAACCTATATTTCAATGCCCGAGCCCGACCCTAACAGGGCTACATGGCTTTTTGGATTTTTTCGGTCTTATCTTACTGATCAAAAAATCAAACTTATAGGCCTAAAAAAACAGTGTTTGAAGGTGCACTATAAAACAAATCAATCAAAAATTTAATAACTCATCTATATTCACTACAACCAACTTAATTTAATAGAAAAGGTTGAAAACTAAATAAAATTTTGATTTTTTTTTTTTTTTTTTTAGCAACAAATGAATTGACTCAAACAAGCCAATTGGGAGAAGACATGCCAACATAAGTAACTACATGCGGTTGAGTACGAACTTGTCGTGCTAATCGATCCGCAAGCACATTTGCATTTCTGGAGATTAGCGTCAAAGAGAAAGTTGTGAATTCCTCCATATCCGCTTTGATGTCATCAAGGTAAGGAGAGAAAGTCGGCCAATCGGAGGGTGAAGACACCATCTTCACCAAATCTGAGCAGTCTGTGTAAAAGGCTACCTCCCTGAAATCATGTCCTATCATGCATCGCAACGCCCACACAAAGGCTTCTACCTCCGCATGAAGTGGTGAAAGACTACGCCGATAATTGGAAGCGCCCAAGAGCGGAGATGCGTTGTTGGCCGACCTACAAACCCAGCCAGCACCAGCAAACTCGTCCGTGTTCTTCCAAGAACCGTCAACAAAACAGCGATAGCCAGCATAGACCGAGTGTAGAAAATCTCCTCCCCTTGGTAACCGAGGCCCCGGAACCAGTGGTTCGGAAAGACCCTCCTCCTCCTCAACCTGAGCTGCATACCACGCCATCGATTCACTAGCTGCCAACTGTGCTACCTCGGCTGGCTTTTCCACCTCATTTTCGAAAACCTTCGCATTCCTAGCTTTCCAAATATACCATATTATCCAAGGAAAGGCTAAGACCTGAGAACCCGGATTGTTTGCGCCTAGAAAATGATCCACATTTGTATAGACTGAATCTGTGGGAAACCCAACTAATCCTGTCGGCACATTAGAAAGAGCCCAAACCTGTCGCGCAGGCGGGCAGTGGAAGAGAGCATGATTACCGTTTCTACTGGAAAGCCACAATGGGCACACTCCAAATCACAATTGATTCCCCGCCGTCTCAAATTTTCCGTCACCGAAAGGCAGCCAGAAAGAACTTGCCACATAAAATGTTGTATTTTTGGGGGGCACTGAACCTTCCACACACTAGCTTTCAAAGGAACAATGTCAGGGCGATAAACCGCCCCTGGGGTCCGATAGGAATTGCCATTCTAGCTGTATGGTATCCTGATTTAACCGTATACTTCCCGGACTTAGTAAAATGCCAACCAAAGGAATCACTTTTCGGTGTAGCACTTAGAGGGATAGCCTCTATCAAAGCCCTATCCAGAGGATCGAAATGAACGGCTAACCGATCTTTCCTCCTTGTGTTTGTGCTGCGATCAATAAGATCAGCAATAGTAAGTAAAGGATCCTGAACCGTAGCGGTCCTCAATGCTGGTCTCGGGAATTGGGCTGGAACCCAAGGATCTGTCCAAATAGAAACAGTATCCCCAGAGCCAACCCGTCGAATAAGCCCTTTGTTTACCAGAGATCAAGCGGAAACAATACTTCTCCAGCCATAAGATGGAGAGTAAGATTTTATTGGATCAATAGGATTTGTATTCCGATAATACCTACTTTTGAAAACACTAGCAAAAAGTGAATCTGGTACTTCTATTAGACGCCATAACTGCTTAGCCAATAAGGCCGTGTTAAAATCATCAATATTCCGAAAACCCAACCCTCCAAGTTGCTTATTGGAGCATAACTTCTCCCACGCCACCCAATGCATACCCCCCGACTGACCATTATTACCCCACCAAAAGTTAGATATGGCGCTTGTAAGCTTAGACGTTATAGTTTTCGGAATTCGAAAACAGGACATCACAAAAGTCGGGACCGCAGTTGCCACTGACTTTATCATCACCTCTTTCCCTCCTTTTGAAAGAAGCTTGGCCGTCCACTCAGTAGTACGACCTTGTAACCTATCCCGGACATAGGAAAACACCTTCGTCTTGGAACCCCCTAAACTCTCCGGAATGCCCAAATAAGACCCCATGCCTCCCAAGTTAGTGATACCAAGAATCGACTGCATCTCCATCCTTGTCTCCAGAGAAACCTTATGACCAAATTGGAGAGATGATTTGTTAAAATTTATCTGTTGCCCCGATGCCTCCTCATATCTCTTCAGCACACCTAAAATAGTCCCACATTCTTCTTGTGAGGCCTTACAGAAAAATAAACTGTCATCCGCAAAGACAAGGTGTGTGATGGGCGGACATTTATTGGCCACCTTAATTCCCGTTATTAACTTATCCGACTCCGCTTTCCGTATATTGGAAATAAGGACTTCTGTACATAAAATGAATAAATAAGGTGAAAGTGGATCCCCCTGTCGCAACCCACGGCCCGGCTGAATGTGACCATGAGGTTGCCCATTTAGTAAAACTTGATACTCCACCGAGGTAACACAAAAAATAATCCAAGATATCCATTTGTCCGAGAATCCCATTTTCCGAAGCACCTGCTCGACAAAACCCCATTCGACCCGATCATACGCCTTACTTATATCCGTCTTTATAGCCATGAATTTTGTTTTACAAGATGGATTTGTCCGAAGTCCATGGAACATTTCCTGAGCAATCAAAATATTATCTGAGATCAAACAACCCGGGACGAAGGCCGATTGTGTTTCTGAGATAAGCTCCGGGAGGACCCGTTTTAACCGTTGGCATAAGATTTTGGATATAATTTTTTATCCCACATTGCACAAACTAATCGGCCGTAGCTCCGCCATTCGAGTGGGTTTTGCCACTTTTGGAATTAGACAAATATGCGTCGTATTCAAACGCTTGTCAAAAAAACCCTGATCAAAGAAAGAATTCACTAGGAGTACCAAATCCGTCTTCACCACATGCCATGCCTTTTGAAAAAATAAAGCCGTCATCCCATCTGGCCCCGGGGCTTTATCAGGATTCATCATAAACAAAGCCGCCCTGACCTCCTTCTCCGTAGCCGGTTCGGTCAGACGGACATTTACCTCCTCCGTAATCACCGTATTCACCTCCCTAAGTAGGTCACCACAATTTGCCGGGTTAATTGTGGAAAACAATTCCTCAAAATAAGATACCGCCGTATTCCTAATAACATCATCATCCGTAGACCAAACATCATGTTTGTCAAAAAGACCAACAATCCTGTTTCTAGCCCTGCGTTGTTTCGTCTGGGCATGGAAATACTTGGAATTCCAATCCCCTACCCGCATCCATTTGTTCCGACTCTTCTGGTACCAGTAAATTTCTTCCTCGCGATAAGCATCCCGCAAACATGCGGTTAAATCAGTAATGGCCTCCGGAGTAGTGGCATCATCCGTCTGCGCAACCGTGAGCTGCCATTTGAGAACCTTGATAGCATACCGTTCGACCGGAACCTGTGTTTTCCGCCACCTTGAGATAGTCTGCCGACAACTGACAACCTTGTCCACAAAACTCTCTTGCTCCTGCCGTTCCGCAGCATCCCATCCGGAGGAGATAGCACCCATCAACCCGTCCTTACCCAACCACCGCCTATCAAAGACAAACCGACGTTTCCCCCGCGGGTACTTTGCTCCAATAAAAGCCAATATAGGCTTATGATCCGAGGCTACCATAGGTAAATATTCCGTCAATGTGTCTGGGAAAATAGCATGCCACTCCTCATTACCCAAAACTCTATCCAACCTACACCGGATTGGTTTTTTATCTCTCCAACACCGCCATGACAAAAAATCGCCAAGATAAGGAAAGTCCAGAAAACCGCAGTCTTGAATCATGCAATTAAAAGACCGAAAGGAAGACGCAGGGCGGAGTTTTCCCCCCCTCTTTTCATGATTCCTGGTTAACTCATTAAAGTCACCAATTATAAACCATGGGGAACTCCTAGTGATACCCATTCGTGTTAATCTTTCCCAAACCAAATCTCTTTTCTTTGGGACTGGATCCCCATAAATAAATGTTAAATTAAAAACCTTGCCTTTGTATATTGCTTCTACGTCAATCATACAGTCCGATTCATAAACAATAGAGACATGAAAATCATCTTTATTATAAAAAAGTGCCAATCCACCACTAGAACCAATTGGATCAACAATTATTAAATTTAAATAGCCAAAATGGCCTACAAATTGCTCCAAAAATCCGGCCGGTGCTGAAACCACAGATCCCTAAGATGTCCGATTGTCGCCTTGTTCCCTAGGCTTTGGCAATTCCAGCTAAGTATCTTCATTTATCCACCTATAGGTTTTGGTGGTTTGCCCCCACCCAGCGCTCCCTTCCCCTTGTCCTGGTTCCTCGGGTTATGTCCATCGGCCCCCTGATCCGAGTTCTTAGGTGCTGGCCTCTTCCTCGGAGTGTTACGTAGATAAACATTAAGCTTCTTTGACCCCCCCCCCCCCCCCCCCCCGCAGCAGACCAACTTTTGGCTTAGCCACCTTCTCCACCGTGGGATCATTGACATCACCAAGCTCCGGTTGTGCAGCCAAACCCTCGGGACACACACCCTCCTCACCCAAAACGAGACCTGTCTCAGAAGGATGATTCGGATTAAGAGCAGAAGCCAGATCTAAACCTACACCATCTGCATCACCTGCAGCAATAGACCTCTCCTCGCCATTGTCCACCTGCACTTCCGGCTCCACCACACCTCCATCCATCTCCGCAGTAGCCTGAGGATCCGCTGAAGAGTCCTCCTCCACCACCATTGGTACAGGAACAGAAGATGGCGACCCAGACATAGGAGCCGCAACAGAGACACCATCAACAGCCTGACCCAGAACCGGGTGAACAGATTGCTCCGAGAGTTGCTCCGTCTGTCCCACCGAAACCTGACTTCCCTCCTCACCAGCTTGTGCTTCCACTACAGCCTCTTGGAAGAGAGCCTTACGAACTCGCTTCTGAACTTGCACCACAGCTTCCAACGTAAGAGAACCCTCGGTACCCTCATGTGCACCATTCACTGCAGTCACCTCCGGGATAGGAGAGGTAACCATTGCCATCCCTCTCTGTTCGCCCAACCGTACAGACTCATGGCACCGCCCACCACGAGGGGAAGAAACCCCCTGGGGATAGCGAGGACGTGAGCTCAGACCACCCTGAAAACGTCTAGCCTCCCTCCGCTGGGACCCCTGCCTCGAAGCCTCCCCTGTTTCCCGAGAGCTCCCCGCAGCTGGTATCTTACCATCTTGACCCCCTGCCTTCTCCTATCTCCACCAACCGCACCCCTGTAGCTCTGAAACCGGCGAGCACCATTATCCTCACTCAAAGGACGAGCAGGGTGATGCACTCCTTCACCAGTAGCTTCCCCACAAAACTCTGCCGCATGACACAAGCTAAAACACCGCACACAGTAACCAAACAGTCGCTCATACCTCAGGGATACAATTGTCTGATCACCATTACCAAATTCGATCTCAGACTCAAAACATAAAGGCTTGAATCCGTTGATTATCACCTTCACCCGACCCCCATCGATATCTACCTCCTGAACCTCCCCAAGGTCTTCTCCAATACTTCTAAATGTGGGATCAGCCCAAAACTGGAGAGGGACACCAAGCACACAAACCCAGAAGGTCAAGCACGCCGGATAGGAAGGATCCACCGGCGGCTTCCAACGAACTAACGCTACCATCCAATGGTCCAAATGGAAGGGTTCCATCTTGAGCACCTCCGCAATGTCCTCCTCACTATCAAAGTCGAACTGGAACTTTCCTAAGCCCAAGTCCGCACCAACAACCTTCCCCTCCAACTGCCAGATGCGTGGGAACATGAGTAGCAGTGCTTTCATGTCTTGGACCCGTGGGTTAAAGCAACGACTGATGACAGTCTTGGAGTAACCTTCAATCAAAGCCGAGTTATCAAAATGTGGGATTTTGATCTTACGCTTCAAAGGCCCCTCAACAACCTTCTTTCCCGCCGACACCTTGGTAAACAGAGAACCTTGCGACATCTTAACACACACGGCAAAAAACGCACAAAACCAAATAGAGCCCGAAACAGCTAAAACCAGGATACAGAAGAGCAAATGAAAGTGTTGCAGATGAGAGAACAATCCGTACACAACCACCCTTAACTACCACACAAGCATCGCATGCGAATCCGAGGTTTTAAATCCGAATCGCAATCCACACCATTCACAAATACGAGATCCACAAAAATCAAGCTCTTGAACACCAGAATCGACTCGCAAATCCGAATCCCGAAACAGCCTCTTGAGATCACGCTCAGCCACAAACAACGAATGGAAGATCGGACTTACCATAATAAACCCCGGGAGGCTCTGAAACAACCCTTCCCGTTTTTTTTTTTATACCTTAAATTACTAGTGGTCCCATACCCACTAACATCCTAACAACAATCAATAACCGCAGATAACCAAATAAAACAATTCCATTAATCCAATAAAATTCCAACATAAATAATCCAATAACACCATAATCCAAACAAGGAAATAACCAAAAGCTAACATCCTACAATGTTCCAATGACTTAATCTAGCAACCTAACAACAGCTAGACCACAATCAATCAAGCCTCTAGAACATCCCTTCACCATCGCTTGATTCCACGATCACACTTTGCCTTTACCTGCACATCGCAAACAACAATTGAGATGCGTAAGTATTATCATAAATACTTAGTGAGGCCGTCCTCCCATCTACTGGGTTATACACACAAGCATATGAGACTCCCAAGTCAACAAACAACAATAACACAATCAATACATCAAACCAGGAAAATAAGCCTCGGCAGGTACTAGTGTCGACCGATGCTCAATCGGTGTCGACCGATGCTACAGAAACTGGTGCCGACCGATGCTAGAATGGTGCCGATCGATGCTACTCGAGACGGTGCCGATCGATGCTCCACAAAAGTGGTATCGATCGATGCCTCTTCTGCAGACACGATCTGCGCGAAACTCAGCGACGAACTCCGATTCCAATCAACACAGAATCGACTCCAAACACGTCTAACCATCTCGGAATTCACTAGAAATCACAAATACAATGTACCCAAGCAAGCAAACACCACAAATAACAAGGAATCACACAAAAACAAAGGAGATCTCATGCTTAGATCAACCATGGTCAAGCACTCACCTCAAGAACAGGAAGATTGAATTGAGAAACGTGGAAAACAACACCCCCAGAAGCTCCCCCTTCGTTTCCAGCAACAACTAACCCTCCTACAGCCTCAGATCTCTCCAAAAACTCCAAGAACAAGCCCAGAAAAAAATCAAGAACGTTTCCTCTCTGTCTCTCTCTTTTTCTCACTAAGCGGCGACCAAAAAGAACTCCCCAAAACCCTCAAATTCGTCCTTAGACACTTATAACACGATTTAGGGATTTAATTGAACCAAACCGAACCAATTCGGCAATTAATCAAACCGGCCGAACCCAGAAATTAGTGGTGTCGATCGATGCCACTAGGGTGTCGATCGACACTCCTTTAAAAATCACAAAATCCGGTTCGCGGATGTTACAATTCTCCCCCACCAATATGGATTCGTCCCCGAATCCCGCAATACCATCCAATTGCCAAGGACCTCCGTGCCACCGTCAGCACGGCCCGCACGTCCCCAGACCGGACTAAACACCATCAGCCAAGGTTTCCCATGCCACTGTCGCAACAGCCCGCACACCTCCGACTGACCCTCGAGGTCTCCCTCTAGCCAATATACTCGCATCATAAACACTATTTGCTCACAACTCAGTGCTTCCCCCGTCCGTGGTCGCAACCAACGAATCATGCCGGCTCGCTATCATGCCAACCGCCTTAAGCTACGGCATCCAGGAAGTCACTCACACACACTCCCCCAGCTCTCGGGTCACAACCCTCGAGACATACCGGCTCACTGCCGAGCTTCGGCTCACAGCTACGGTATCCAGGAAGCCTCACATATCCTGCCCTTGGGTCGTCACCCTCAAGCGCGCTCTCGGATCGTCATCCGAAGCAACATACCACTCCCACTCTCTGGCCACAAAGTCCATCGAGCTATCGGTATCACGTGAGTTGGGCCCGCACGGCCTTGAGCAAAACAAACACTGATGCCAACGAGTATCTCCCGGCTAGATCTACCTCAACATTTCCACAAAACTTTCCCTTTTTAGAAACTTTCTATTTATGGAAACCTTCCTTTTGTGAAAACTTTCTATTTATGGAAACTTTCCAAAAATAGAAACCCGAGCTATTTCTCTTTTCCCATGACAACAACCGTCAAACATAAAGAAAAATACTCATCTTATTAATCTCAAAAATGTCATAATCGTGACAATCTCAACGAAATTACATCAGAAAAAGCAAAAATACAACAACCAGAGCCATCAACCCGCATGCCGAGCACCACCTCATCTTGATACCTAGTCGCACAACCAACCATCCCTAGCGACCAAATATCAAGAGAGATGGGCTGGAATACTCCGTACCCGCTCCAGCCACGGACCACAACTCGGACCCGGCTAGACAAGCTCAAGTCGCGGTCTGCTTCTCAAACCACCTCTTAAACCTTGCCTTCATCCTCGCCTCGGGCTCCTAAGTCTGCTCCTCTACTCCGTCACAGTCCCACAGGACTCTCATCAAAGGAATCTTCTTCTTCCGAAGTTCCTTGACTCTCCTCTCGAGCACCCTCACTGGTCTCGCCTCTAAAGTCATGTTAGGCTGAAGATCCTCAGGAATCTTAGCCAACAACTGATCACCCTCGTGAAGACACTTCCTCAGCATTGACACATGAAATACCTTGTGGAACGCACGCATAACCTCAGGCAACTCCAACCGGTATGCCACTGGTCCCACCCGCTCAACCACTCTGAACGGACCCATGTACCTCGGACTCAACTTAGTCTCTGTCAAAGACCTGTTCGGACCCCGCAACATGGCCATCTTGAGGTACACTCTATCACCAACCAGAAACTCAAGATCCTTTCTCCTCTTATCAGCATAGCTCTTCTGCCGATCCTGAGCCTCCTTCATGTTCAGCCTCAAAACCCGAATCTTCTCCGAGGTCTCCTGAACAAAATCTGCACCAAATATGCTCCTCTCCCCCACCTGAGTCCAACATAATGGTGTACGACACGGCCTCTCATACAGGGCCTCATAAGGAGCCATCCCAATACTAGCCTGGTAGCTGTTGTTATAAGCAAACTCCACCAAGCTCAAGTGATCTGCCCAATGACCACCCCAATCCAGCACACACATCCTCAATAAATCCTCCAAAATCTGGATCGTCCTCTCTGACTGACCGTCAGTCTGAGGATGATAGGCTGTACTCATATGCACCTTCGTGCCCATTTCCGCCTGAAATGCCTTCCAGAACACCGAGGTGAACTTGGAATCTCTATCAGACACAATACTAGCAGGCACACTGTGCAATCTGACTATCTCCCTCACGTACTTCTTGGCCAAAACCGCTGCTCCATCAGTTTTCTTGATGGCCAGAAAATGCGCAGACTTAGTTAAACGGTCCACAATGACCCAAATAGCATCAAATGTCCTCGACACAGGCAAACCTACCACGAAGTCCATCGTGATCAAATCCCACTTCCACTCCGGAATGGGTAAACTCTGTAATAAACCACCAGGAACCTGATGCTCCGCCTTCACCAGCTGGCAAGTATCACACTTCGCCACCCAGTCAGCTACGTCCTTCTTCATCCCGACCCAGTGATAATACCGCTTGAGGTCACGGTACATCTTGGTCGCTCCTGGATGAATAGAGAACTTGCTCGAATGAGCCTCTCTCAGTATCTCCTGCCTCAAATCCTCACCCTTGGGCACACAGATCCGACCATGCACAAGGATAGTACCATTAGCAGAAACCTGATACTCTGCACCCGTAGCCTTAGAGGCATTCACCAGCCCCTCATCGCTCTCCTGAGCTAACCTCACTCTGCTCAACAAATCTGCTCTATCAACTGCCTCCAAACCCAAAGGTTCCTGTGAGATAGCACACAAACTCAATGCACTAATCTCACCTACCAACACCTCCATATCCTACTCCTGAGCCGAAGCCACCCGCTTCTGACTCAAGGCATCTGCAACCAGATTAGCTTTACCAGGATGGTAAGCTATGTCCAAATCATAATCCGCTACTAACTCCATCCAACGCCTCTGCCTCAAATTCAGCTCAGGCTGAGTAAAAATGTACTTCAGACTCTTGTGATCTGTAAATACCTGTACCTTCCCACCATACAGATAGGATCTCCAAATCTTAAGAGCAAAGATCACTGCTGCCATCTCCAAATCATGAGTAGGATAATTAGCTTCATGCTTCCGCAACTGCCGCGAAGCATAAGCTATAACCTTCCCCTGCTGCATAAGTACACAACCCAACCCCACTCTAGAAGCATCTGTATACACAACATAAGGCTCGTCCTGTTCAGGCAGTGCTAACACCGGCGTGGTAGTCAACATCTGCTTGAGACTTGCAAAACTTGCCTCACACTCTGGTGACCACACAAATGGGACATCCTTCCCTGTAAGCTTAGTCATCGGCTGAGCCATACTCGCGAAACCCCGAACAAACCTCTTGTAGTAACCTGCTAACCCCAGGAAACTCCGAATCTCAGTGGCACTCTGCGGCCTCGGCCACTCCCTGATGGTCTGAATCTTCTCTGGATCCACTGAAACTCCCTCAGCTGAAACAATATGACCCAAGAACCCCATCTCACGCTGCCAGAAACTGCACTTACTCAGCTTAGCAAACAACTTCTGCTCCCGCAGCTTCTCCAACACTGCTCTCAAATGTACTGCAAGCTCCTCAGGACTCTTAGAATATACCAGGATGTCGTCGATGAAAATGATGACTGACACGTCCAGAAACTCCTGGAACACGCTGTTCATCAATCTCATAAACACAGCTGGCGTGTTTGTCAACCCAAACGGCATCACCACAAACTCATAGTGCCCATATCTCGTCCTGAAGGCTGTCTTCCTCACATCTGCCTCATGTATAGGAATCTGATGATAACCTGAAGCCAAGTCGATCTTGGAGAACCAAGTAGCACAACTCATCAATCCTCGGGAGAGGGTACTTGTTCTTCACAGTAACTCGGTTCCAACCCCGGTAGTCAATACACAACCGAAAACTCCCATCCTTCTTCTTAACAAACAACACCGGAGCTCCCCACGGTGAACAACTAGGATTGATAAAACCCTTGCCCAACAAATCCTCCAGCTGCTTCTTCAGCTCTGCCATCTCTGCTGGAGCCATCCTGTAAGGAGCCTTGGATAACGGCATTGTCCCCGGTTCCAGCTCAATAGTAAAAGGATCCGACCGAGATGGTGGTAATCCCTGCAATGACTGGAACACATCCTCAAAGTCCTCCACAACCGGAATACCGCTAACCGTAGACTTCCCCACTGACTCTGGCATAGATATAGTAACCAGATAGGCCTCACGGCCCTTCTCGATCATCTTCCCTGCCTGAACGGCTGAGATCACGAGACTCCCCGAAGTCGGTCTAATACCCTGAAAAACCAACTTCCCTCCTGGACGCTCAAACTCCACTCTACCCCGATAGCAATCCAAATGCACCTCTTGCCGATGCAACCAATCCATACCAAGAATAACGTCATACAACTCCACTGGACTGATAAGCAAATCCGCTGGCCACGACTCTCCTGCGATCCGAATATCAACTCCTCCAGCTCGTCCAATAACCCTCAGGAACTTGCCTCCAGCAACTCTGACAACTCCTGAACACTCTCCAGAATCCCCTCTGATCCCCGCACTCCCGGCACACTCCGGAGTAATGAAGCTATGAGAAGCTCCAGAATCAAACATAACATGGGACTTAAACCCGCCCACCAACAAGGTCCCTACACAAACCTCATGTGTTGAGAACCTAACACTTGACCACAAACAAAAACAAATATAATCTAAACTATTGAATTGACTAAGTTCGAATCTTAGAAGTTATACCTGTGATCGCTCCTGCACTAGTGTCACCGGGCTCCTGAGTCGAGTACACCTGAGTCGTCGGCTCAATCCAACCCACCGGCTACACACCCTGCTGCACCCCTGGCTGAGCTCCAGCCTGCAACACTGCTACTGCCCTCTGCTGCAACTTGGGACAACGAGGCTTGACATGCCCGTCTCTCTGCAGTAGTAACACACCCGAGTATCTGTCCGCGGCTCCGTCACCGCCCGCTGCTCTGTCACTGCCCGCTGCTCACCTCTCTGTGGACAGCTAGTCACCTTGTGGTCCCTGCTACCACACCCAAAGCATTTCGCACCCCCGTGCCTCGATCTCTGCATAACATCAAACCTCCTCTTCTGCCCCTGCGCAGGCTTGCCGCCCTTGTTAGGAACAGAAAGCGGCTGAGACTGCTGTGGCTGCACCGAAGAACTGACCACAACCACCTGTGACCTCAAGTCATCCTCTATCCCAGCTGCAACCTCAACCAACTCTTCTCTCGTAGCATAGCTCTTCACTCTGCACCGAGTCCTCAAATCATCCCGCAGAGCCAACAAAAACCTCTGCACCTGAGCCGCCTCTGGCTCCCATGCCCTGCCTGCATACCCCACAAGCCGACTCAACTCTGCATCCAGCTCCCGTACTGTACGGTCCCCCTGAGTCAAACCCAAGAACCGTGCCTCCATACGATCAAGAGCCTCCTGAGGAAAATACTTGGAGTTAAACTCCCCCATAAAATCTCCCCAAGACATACCCCGCTGCACTCTCCGTGCTGTCACCGACCTCCACCACACACGAGCATCTCCTGACAAGTAAAACACTGCCAGATCCACCCTGTACCGGTCGGGACACCTAAGCGAAAGGAAAATATCCTCCATCCGCTCTCTCCACTCATCCGCTACACTCGGATCGGTACTTCCTGAGAAATACCCTGCTCCCACATGCCGCAGCTGCTCCATCATCCGCACATACTGAGCATCCACTACCTCGGCCCCCGGCTGCACACCTGCCTGCAAACCCGCCACAGGCTGCACCGCTGGAACCTGCCCACCACCCACTGGCGGCACTACCAGATCCTGCCCACCAACCACTGGCGGCACTACTGGATCCTGCCCACCAACCACTGGCGGCACAACTGCTGGAAGTCGCTGCAAAACCTGAGCTAGCAAGTCCATCAAGACATCCTCCCTGCCTGGAGCACCTCCCGCTGCAACCCCCACACCCGGGGCAACACCGTGACCGACACCGGGCCCATCCGCCCTACCGTCACCCAAACCAGCCTGGTCTCCAGACACACTAGGATGAACCTGGGACTCCGCCACCTCCTCACTGGCCATGCTCTGGGTCACACTCACACTGGCCTCAGGAACCTGACCTCATCCCCGATCCTGACCACGACCACGCCCACGACCACGACCGCGACCAACAGCATCCTCACCCCTAACCATCTGTATCATCCAAGAACAGAAGTCTAAGCAAACAATAGTTCCAATACACAAAAACACAACTTACCGTGGAATCACAAAACAGGCTCGAAGAGGATGTTCTAGGACTTCATGCCACACTCAATTGACCGACTCACACAATCAATCATAGCATGGAATCCTAAACATCAACAGCAAAAGCACAATGAACCCTAGACCTAGAACCGTAAGGGCTCTGATACCAAAATGAAACAACCCTTCCCGTTTTTTTTTTTTTTATACCTTGAATTACTAGTGGCCCCATACCCACTAACATCCTAACAACAATCAATAACCGCGGATAACCAAATAAAACAATTCCATTAATCCAATAAAATTCCAACATAAATAATCCAATAACACCATAATCCAAACAAGGAAATAACCAAAAGCTAACATCCTACAATGTTCCAATGACTTAATCTAGCAACCTAACAACAGCTAGACCACAATCAATCAAGCCTCTAGAACATCCCTTCATCATCGCCTTGATTCCACGATCACACTTTGCCTTTACCTGCACATCACAAACAACAATTGAGATGCGTAAGTATTATCATAAATACTTAGTGAGGCCGTCCTCCCATCTATTGGGTTATACACACAAGCATATGAAACTCCCAAGTCAACAAACAACAATAACACAATCAATACATCAAACCAGGAAAATAAGACTCGGCAGGTACTAGTGTCGACCGATGCTCAATCGGTGTCGACCGATGCTACAGAAACTGGTGCCGACCGATGCTAGAATGGTGCCGATCGATGCTACTCGAGACGGTGCCGATCGATGCTCCACAAAAGTGGTATCGATCGATGCCTCTTCTGCAGACACGATCTGCGCGAAACTCAGCGACGAACTCCGATTCCAATCCACACAGAATCGACTCCAAACACGTCTAACCATCTCGGAATTCACTAGAAATCACAAATACAATGTACCCAAGCAAGCAAACACCACAAATAACAAGGAATCACACAAAAACAAAGGAGATCTCATGCTTAGATCAACCATGGTCAAGCACTCACCTCAAGAACATGAAGATTGAATTGAGAAACGTGGAAAACAACACCCCCAGAAGCTCCCCCTTCATTTTTAAACACCTTGTAAACGCTTTTAAAAGGTTTTTATAAGGTTTTTAAACACCTTGTAAATGCTTTTAAAAGGTTTTTATAAAGTTTTTAAACACCTTGTAAACACTTTTACAAAGTTTTTAAACACCTTGTAAACGCTTTTAAAAGGTTTTTAAACACCTTGTAAACGCTTTTACAAGGTTTTTAAAAGAGTTTACAATGTTTTTATATGGTATAAATTTCAATTTTCTGGCGGGAAAATTTTTTTTTGGTGGTAATTTTTTTTTTACGGGAAAAATTTTTGATTTTGGCGGGGAAAATTTTTCATTTTTAGCGGGAAATTTTTTTGATTTTGGTGACTGTAGATTCTTGTTGTCATTTAAAGAAAGGGTAATTTGGTCATTTTATTCATAAAGAGGGGTAGTTTTAAAAATGGTCAACATGGAAGAGTATTTTTAAAAAGGGACATGAAAATAGGGTATTTTTTAAAATGCCCCAAACTTTATTTACAATAAATTGTTAATCAAATATTGCAATCAAACAAAAATATTAACAAAAATATAAGAATATATTTGTTAAAGGGCTTTTCGGGCTGGTCCGAGCCCGGTCGGACTATGCCCGAAAAACCCTATAACCTAAATGGGCTAAGCCCGAAAGGTCCGATTTTTTCTGAACATATATAATTTAAGCTCGAGCCTGATGTTTTTAAGGGCCGGGCCGGGCCAGTCCTCGGGCTTTAGCCCTAATTGCCATACCTAACAGCAAGGAGTTTTTTACAAGTGACTACATCTCAATAACAATGCCATTCTGGGCCATGCATACCAGAGAGTTTGTCTCCAAGACATGGAGAAGGAGAACATATAATGGAAACATCAGATTACTGAAAATATTGGGTCATTTAGCTTTGCGTGATTTACAACTTACCTGTCTCAGAGAAAACGCAGCAAAAAATTAGATAAGACAAACTTATGTTACACTAAATTAGGCTTTTTAAATTGAGAAATGAAATATATAGACTCGTTTGTTATTTTGTCTTGCAGTACATTTTTTTGTCAACAAAAGAATATCTCAAACGAGCCAATTGGATTTTAAATTATTTACATACAAAACATGATGCGGAAAAGTACGCGTTTGACGTGCCAAAACATCCGCCTTTACATTTACATTTTTAGAGATAAATGATAAAGAAAAAGACGAAAATTCTTCCTGTAGCACATTTATTAAAATAAAAACCTATTTTAATAAATATAGTTTTGTTTTCCGTGTCCAATGGTCGGAAGCAGGAAAAAAATTTGGAGTATTTTTGTTAATTTAAAATATTTGTTTTATAAATATACCTTTGCTTTTCTTCTCATGTCTTTGGGTCTTAATAAGACGGCTAGCAACAATGTGAATGTTTTGCTAATATATTCCTTTAAATATTAACTCTTATCTAAATATATATTTTATGAATTCATATCATAATAAAACATCCGCTGTAGCACATTGGTTAAATACTAATATATGTTTTATTTACATGACTTTGCATTCCGGGTTCAAAGCTCGACAGCATAATTTTTTTTTAAATTTAATTAAGCATGTCGCTTTATAATTCTAAGAATGCATCTACAATAAAGTGAATGATTTGCTTAAGAATGCATCTTAATATATTCAAATATATCTAAATATATAATTGTAACGCTACGACTGCCACATTTTTTAGTGACCACACTTCTATTCTCAGCATGTGGGATCACTCTATCCGATACCCAGTTTGCTACGTCGAAGAGAATTTAAAGACTTGTTTACCGACCCTACAAATCTCCACGTGATATTTCCCAGTATTTTTTCTTCACCTCAGTCATACAGTTTTGACAATCACTTCTCGAAAGGTCACCCATCTTAAAAAATTTTCAGCTCTAGTACGTTTAACTGTGGAGTTCTCTCGAGATGGTTGACCAAAAATAAAGGTTCACTTTAGTGACATAGGTGACCAAATCTCTGCATGCACCACCATATTTCGTGAAACTAAGCTGTTACAATATTTATGAAGCAGTATGATAAGAAATGATATGTTGTACACATTGGTTCTAATCAAATTCTATGGTTTTGAAATATGGATTTCAAATCTGGTTCAAATCCCGGTAGGAAAAAAAAATTTTGTTTTTATTATTTCTTAATTAAAACGCTATAATGTATCATGTTGTCTTTTGCCTTTTGGTTCTAAAAAACACCTAGCAACAAATTGAATGTTTCGCTAATATATTCCCTAAAATATTCAATGGTATAACATATATAGTGTTTTATCTCATGTCTTCCGTTTTAAATAAGACACTTAACAACAAAGTAATTGCGTAGCTATAATATTAATATTTACATATATCTATATATATACTTTATAAAATCATATAGTAATAACCAACAATCTCCTGCAGTACATTTTTTTTTTGTCAACAAAAGAATATCTCAAACGAAGCAATTGGATTTTAAATTATTTACATACAAAACATGATGCGGAAAAGTACGCGTTTGACGTGTAAAAACATCCGCCTTTACATTTGTATTTCTAGTGATAAATGATAAAGAAAAAGATGAAAATTCTTCCTGTAGCACATTTATTAAAATCACAACCTATGTTTAATAAATATAGTTTTGTTTTCTGTGTTCAATGGTCGGAAGCAGGAAAAAAATTTGGAGTATTTTTGTTAATTTAAAATATTTGTTTTATAAATATACCTTTGCTTTTCTTCTCATGTCTTTGGGTCTTAATAAGACGGCTAGCAACAATGTGAATGTTTTGCTAATATATTCCTTTAAATATTAACTATTATCTAAACATAAATTTTATGAATTCATATCATAATAAAAAATCTGCTGTAGCACATTGGTTAAATCCTAATCTATGGTTCATTTACAAGACTTTGAATTCTGGGTTCAAAGCCCGGCAGCGGAAATTTTTTTACATTTTTTTTACTTTAATTAAGCATGTCACTTTATAATTCTAAGAATGCATCTACAATAAAGTGAATGATTTGCTTAATATATCTCCTAAAATATTCAAATATATCTAAATATATAATTGTAACGCTACGACTGCCACATTTTTTAGTGACCACAATTCTATTCTCAGCCTGTGGGATCACTCTATCCGATACCAAGTTTGCTACGTCGAAGAGGCTTTAAAGACTTGTTTACCGACCATACAAATCTCCACGTGATATTTCATCGTGTTTTGTCTTCACCTCAGTCATATGGTTTTGACAATCACTACTCGAAAGGTCACCCATCTTAAAATTTTCACAGCTCTAGCATGTTTAACTATGGAGTTCTCTCAAGATGGTTGACCAAAAGGTTCACTTTAGTGACATAGGTGACCAAATCTCTGCATGCACCACCATATTTCGCGAAACTAAGCTGTTACAATATTTATGAAGTAGAATGATTAGAAATGATATATTGTAAACATTGGTTCTAATCAAATTCTATGGTTTAGAAATATGGTTTTCAAATCTGGGTTCAAATCTGGTTTTAAATCCTGGTAGGAAAAAAAAAATTTGTTTTTATTTTTTCTTAATTAAAATGCTATAATGTATCATGTTGTCTTTTGCCTTCTGGTTCTAAAAAAACACCTAGCAACAAATTGAATGCTTCGCTAATATATTCGCTAAAATATTCAATGGTATAACATATATAGTGTTTTATCTCATGTCTTCCGTTTTAAATAAGACACTTAAAAACAAAGTAATTGCGTAGCTATAAAATTAATATTTACATATATCTATATATATATATACTTTATAGAATCGTATAATAATAACCAACAATCTCCTGCAGTACATTTTTTTGTCAACAAAAGAATATCTCAAACGAGCCAATGGGATTTTAAATTATTTACATACAAAACATGATGCGGAAAAGTACGTGTTTGACGCGCCAAAACTTCCGCCTTTATATTTGCATTTCTAGAGATAAATGATAAAGAAAAAGATGAAAAATCTCCTGTAGCACATTTATTAAAATCAAAACCTATGTTTAATAAATATAGTTTTGTTTTCCATGTTCAATGGTCGGAAGCAGGAAAAAAATTTGGAGTATTTTTGTTAATTTAAAATATTTGTTTTATAAATATACCTTTAGTTTTCTTCTCATGTCTTTGGGTCTTAATAAGAGGGCTAGCAACAATGTGAATGTTTTGCTAGTATATTCCTTTAAATATTAACTCTTATCTAAATATATATTTTATGAATTCATATCATAATAAAATATCTGCTGTTGCACGTTGGTTAAATCCTAATCTATGTTTCATTTACATGGCTTTGAATTTCGGGTTCAAAGCCCGGCAGCGGAATTAATTTTTAATTTTTTTTATACTTTAATTAAGCATGTCGCTTTATAATTCTAAGAATGCATTTACAATAAAGTGAATGATTTGCTTAATATATCTCTTAAAATATTCAAATATATCTAAACTAGATTAGGACCCGCCCGATGTGCGGGTTTAGATTTTTTAAAATAAAATTAAATTTAAAAGAATATAAAGTAAAATATTTTAGTAATCTATCTTGAAAATAAATAGATACATCGAGGTATCCAATGTGATATTTGGTGTAAAAGGTGCCACTCTACGGTTGAGACTATTAATCACGTTTTCTTTGTGACAGCTTGTCATGTGGGAAGGTTGTTAAAGGGTGGGGACCAGGGTTCGAGGAACGCCTGGCGCACCAATAACCTACTGTGGATTTGGATGAATAGTTCCATTTGCCCAGTGAGGGGTTAGGATCGATGCCCTGCAGGGCCAGCTTCGGGCCTATGGGGGCAAGCTAGCAGTGGGCTAGTGGGGTCAATGGGACGGGTTGTCACAATATATCTTTTAAAATATTCAAATATATCTAAATATATTATTGTAACACTACGACTGCCACATTTTTTAGTGACCACACTTCTATTCTCAGCTTGTGGGCTCACTCTATCTGATACCCAGTTTGCTACGTCGAAGAGGTTTTAAAGACTTGTTTACCGACCCTACAAATCTCCACGTGATATTTCATCGTGTTTTGTCTTCACCTCAGTCATACGGTTTTGACAATCACTTCTCAAAAGGTCACCATCTTAAAATTTTCACAGCTCTAGCACGTTTAACTGTGGAGTTCTCTCGAGATAGTTGACCAAAAATATAGGTTCACTTTAGTGACATAGGTGACCAAATATCTGCATGCACCACCATATTTCGTGAAACTAAGCTGTTACAATATTTATGAAGTAGTATGATTAGAAATGATATGTTGTACACATTGGTTCTAATCAAATTCTATGGTTTAGAAATATTGTTTTCAAATCTGGGTTCAAATCCCGGTAGGAAATGTTTTTTTTATTTTTATTTTTTCTTAATTAAAACGCTATAATGTATCATGTTGTCTTTTGCCTTCTGGTTCTAAAAAAACACCTAGCAACAAATTGAATGCTTCGCTAATATATTCCTTAAATAATTAAATGTTATAACATATATAGCGTTTTATCTCATGTCTTCTGTTTTAAATAAGAAACTTAACAACAGAGTAATTGCATAGCTATAATATAAATATTTACATATATCTATATATATATACTTTATAAAATCATATAGAAATAACCAACGATCTCCTGCAGTACATTCTTTTGTCAACAAAAGAATATCTCAAACGAGCCAATTGGATTTTAAATTATTTACATACAAAACATGATACGGAAAAGTATGCGTTTGACGCGCCAAAACATCCGCATTTACATTTGCATTTCTAGAGATAAATGATAAAGAAAAAGATGAGAATTCTTCCTGTTGCACATTTATTAAAATCAAAACCTATTTTTAATAAATATATTTTTGCTTTCCGTGTTCAATGGTCGGAAGCAGGAAATTTGGAGTATTTTTGTTAATTTAAAATATTTGTTTTATAGATATACCTTTGCTTTTCTTCTCATGTCTTTGGGTCTTAATAAGACGGCTAGCAACAATGTGAATGTTTTGCTAATATATTTCTTTAAATATTAACTCTTATCTAAGCTTATATTATATGAATTCATATTGTAATAAAAAATCCACTGTAGCACATAAGTTAAATCCTTATCTATGTTGCATTTACATGGCTTTGAATTCCAGGTTCAAAGCCCGGCAGCGGAAATCTTTTTTAATTTTTTTTTTTAACTTTAATTAAGCATGTCGCTTTATAATTCTAAGAATGCATCTACAATAAAGTGAATTTTTTGCTTAATATATCTCTTAAAATATTCAAATATATCTAAATATATAATTTTAACACTACGACTGCCACATTTTTTAGTGACCACACTTCTATTCTCAGCCTGTGGGATCACTCTATCCGCTGTAGTACATTTTTTTGTCAACAAAAGAATATCTCAAACGAGCCAATTGGATTTTAAATTATTTACATACAAAACATGATACGGAAAAGTACGCGTTTGACGCGCAAAAACATCCGCCTTTACATTTGCATTTCTAGAGATAAATGATAAAAAAAAAGATGAGAATTCTTCCTGTTGCACATTTATTAAAATCAAAACCTATGTTTAATAAATATTTTTTTGCTTTCTGTGTTCAATGGTCGGAAGCAGGAAATTTGGAGTATTTTTGTTAATTTAAAATATTTGTTTTATAAATATACCTTTGCTTTTCTTCTCATGTCTTTGGGTCTTAATAAGACGGCTAGCAACATTGTGAATGTTTTGCTAATATATTCCTTTAAATATTAACTCTTATCTAAACATATACTTTATGAATTCATATCATAATAAAAAATCCGCTGTAGCACACTGGTCAAATCCTAATCTATGTTGCATTTACATGGCTTTGAATTCCGGGTTCAAAGCCTAGCATTGGAATCTTTTTTAATTTTTTTTTTTACTTTAATTAAGCATGTCGCTTTATAATTCTAAGAATGCATCTACAATAAATTGAATGATTTGCTTAATATATCTCTTAAAATATTCAAATATTTCAAAATATATAATTGTAACGCTACGACTGCCACATTTTTTAGTGACCACACTTCTATTCTCAGCTTGTGGGATCACTCTATCCGCTGTAGTACATTTTTTTTGTCAACAAAAGAATATCTCAAACGAGCCAATTGGATTTTAAATTATTTATATACAAAACATGATACAGAAAAGTACGCGTTTGACGCGCAAAAACATCCGCCTTTACATTTGCATTTCTAGAGATAAATGATAAAGAAAAAGATGAGAATTCTTCCTGTTGCACATTTATTAAAATCAAAACCTATGTTTAATGAATATAGTTTTGCTTTCCGTGTTCAATGGTCGCAAGCAGGAAATTTGGAGTATTTTTGTTAATTTAAAATATTTGTTTTACAAATATACCTTTGCTTTTCTTCTCATATCTTTGGGTCTTAATAAGACGGCTAGCAACAATGTTAATGTTTTGCTAATATATTTTTTTAAATATTAACTCTTATCTAAACATATATTATATGAATTCATTTCATAATAAAATATACGCTGTAGCACATAGGTTAAATCCTAATCTATGTTGCATTTACATGGCTATGAATTCCAGGTTCAAAGCCCGGCAGCGGAAATTTTTTTTAATTTTTTTTTTTTACTTTAATTAAGCATGTTGCTTTATAATTCTAAGAATGCATCTACAATAAAGTGAATGATTTGCTTAATATATCTCTTAAAATATTCAAATATATCTAAATATATAATTGTAACGCTACCACTGCCACATTTTTTAGTGACCACACTTCTATTCTCAGCCTGTGGGATCACTCTATCCGCTGCAGTACATTTTTTTGGTCAACAAAAGAATATCTCAAACGAGCCAATTGGATTCTAAATTATTTACATACAAAACATGACATGGAAAAGTACGCGTTTGACGCGCCAAAACATCTTCCTTTACATTTGCATTTCTAGAGATAAATGATAAAGAAAAAGATGAGAATTCTTCCTGTTGCACATTTATTAAAATCAAAACCTATGTTTAATAAATATATTTTTGCTTTCCGTGTTCAATGGTCGGAAGCAGGAACTTTGGAGTATTTTTGTTAATTTAAAATATTTGTTTTATAAATATACCTTTGCTTTTCTTCTCATGTCATTGGGTCTTAATAAGACGGCTAGCAACAATGTGAATGTTTTGCTAATATATTATTTTAAATATTAACTCTTATCTAAACATTTATTATTTGAATTCATATCATCATAAAAAATCCGCTATAACACATAGGTTAAATCCTAATCTATGTTGCATTTACATGGCTTTGAATTCCAGGTTCAAAGCCCGGCAGCGGAAATTTTTTTTAATTATTTTTTTACTTTAATTAAGCATATTGCTTTATAAATTTTTAAGAATGCATCTACAATAAAGTGAATGATTTGCTTAATATATCTCTTAAAATATTCAAATATTTCAAAATATATAATTGTAACGCTACGACTGCCACATTTTTTAGTGACCACACTTCTATTCTCAGCCTGTGGGATCACTCTATCCGCTGTAGTACATTTTTTTTGTCAACAAAAGAATATCTCAAACGAGCCAATTGGATTTTAAATTATTTATATACAAAACATGATATGGAAAAGTACGCGTTTGACGCGCAAAAACATCCGCCTTTACATTTGCATTTCTAGAGATAAATGATAAAGAAAAAGATGAGAATTCTTCCTGTTGCACATTTATTAAAATCAAAACCTATGTTTAATGAATATAGTTTTGCTTTCCGTGTTCAATGGTCGCAAGCAGGAAATTTGGAGTATTTTTGTTAATTTAAAATATTTGTTTTACAAATATACCTTTGCTTTTCTTCTCATATCTTTGGGTCTTAATAAGACGGCTAGCAACAATGTTAATGTTTTGCTAATATATTTTTTTAAATATTAACTCTTATCTAAACATATATTATATGAATTCATTTCATAATAAAATATACGCTGTAGCACATAGGATAAATCCTAATCTATGTTGCATTTACATGGCTATGAATTCCAGGTTCAAAGCCCGGCAGCGGAAATTTTTTTTAATTTTTTTTTTTTACTTTAATTAAGCATGTTGCTTTATAATTCTAAGAATGCATCTACAATAAAGTGAATGATTTGCTTAATATATCTCTTAAAATATTCAAATATTTCTAAATATATAATTGTAACGCTACCATTGCCACATTTTTTAGTGACCACACTTCTATTCTCAGCCTGTGGGATCACTCTATCCGCTGCAGTACATTTTTTTGGTCAACAAAAGAATATCTCAAACGAGCCAATTGGATTCTAAATTATTTACATACAAAACATGACATGGAAAAGTACGCGTTTGACGCGCCAAAACATCTTCCTTTACATTTGCATTTCTAGAGATAAATGATAAAGAAAAAGATGAGAATTCTTCCTGTTGCACATTTATTAAAATCAAAACCTATGTTTAATAAATATATTTTTGCTTTCCGTGTTCAATGGTCGGAAGCAGGAACTTTGGAGTATTTTTGTTAATTTAAAATATTTGTTTTATAAATATACCTTTGCTTTTCTTCTCATGTCATTGGGTCTTAATAAGACGGCTAGCAACAATGTGAATGTTTTGCTAATATATTATTTTAAATATTAACTCTTATCTAAACATTTATTATTTGAATTCATATCATCATAAAAAATCCGCTATAACACATAGGTTAAATCCTAATCTATGTTGCATTTACATGGCTTTGAATTCCAGGTTCAAAGCCCGGCAGCGGAAATTTTTTTTAATTATTTTTTTACTTTAATTAAGCATATTGCTTTATAAATTTTTAAGAATGCATCTACAATAAAGTGAATGATTTGCTTAATATATCTCTTAAAATATTCAAATATTTCTAAATATATAATTGTAACGCTACCACTGCCACATTTTTTAGTGACCACACTTCTATTCTCAGCCTGTGGGATCACTCTATCCGCTGCAATACATTTTTTTGGTCAACAAAAGAATATCTCAAACGAGCCAATTGGATTTTAAATTATTTACATACAAAACATGATACGGAAAATTACGCGTTTGACGTGCCAAAACATCTGCCTTTACATTTGCATTTCTAGAGATAAATGATAAAGAAAAAGATGAGAATTCTTCCTGTTGCACATTTATTAAAATCAAAACCTATGTTTAATAAATATATTTTTGCTTTCCGTGTTCAATGGTCGAAAGCAGGAAATTTGGAGTATTTTTGTTAATTTAAAATATTTGTTTTATAAATATACCTTTGCTTTTCTTCTCATGTCATTGGGTCTTAATAAGACGGCTAGCAACAATGTGAATGTTTTGCTAATATATTACTTTAAATATTAACTCTTATCTAAACATTTATTATTTGAATTCATATCATCATAAAAAATCCGCTATAACACATTGGTTAAATCCTAATCTATGTTGCATTTACATGGCTTTGAATTCCGGGTTCAAAGCCCGGCGGTGGAAATCTTTTTTAATTTTTTTTTTACTTTAATTAAGCATGTCGCTTTATAATTCTAAGAATGCATCTACAATAAAGTGAATGTTTTGCTTAATATATCTCTTAATATATTCAAGTATATCTAAATATATAATTGTAACGCTACGACTGCCACATTTTTTAGTGACCACACTTTTATTCTCAGCCTGTGGAATCACTCTATCCGCTGTAGTACATTTTTTGGTCAACAAAAGAATATCTCAAACGAGCCAATTGGATTTTAAATTATTTACATACAAAACATGATATGGAAAAGTACGCGTTTGACGCGCCCAAACATCCGCCTTTACATTTGCATTTCTAGAGATAAATGATAAAGAAAAAGATGAGAATTCTTCCTGTTGCGCATTTATTAAAATCAAAACCTATGTTTAATAAATATAGTTTTGCTTTCCGTGTTCAATGGTCGGAAGCAGGAAATTTAGAGTATTTTTGTTAATTTAAAATATTTGTTTTATAGATATACCTTTGCTTTTCTTCTCATGTCTTTGGGTCTTAATAAGACGGCTAGCAACAATGTGAATGTTTTGCTAATATATTTCTGTAAATATTAACTCTTATCTAAACACATATTATATGAATTCATACCATAATAAAAAATCCGTTGTAGCACATTGGTTAAATCCTTATCTATGTTGCATTTACATTGCTTTGAATTCCGGGTTCAAAGCCCGGCAGCGGAAATATTTTTTAATTTTTTTTGTGACTTTAATTAAGCATGTCGTTTTATAATTCTAAGAATGCATCTACAATAAAGTGAATGTTTTGCTTAATATATCTGTAACATCCGTGTTCCGGGAATAGAGTTTGGGTTATGTTGAGTAAACCAAAAGAGTGGATTTTAATTAATTTTAGTTTAATTAAATCCTAGTTTAACCTAATTAAAACAAAAAGCTCTAATCTCTTTCTCAACTCACGCCTCCTCTCATGCTTTTGTGTTTTGGTCGACATTTTCATCTGAGAGAGGGAGAGAAAGACAGTTAAGTGTTGGTTATTTGGTGCAAAGGAAAAAGAGAAGGAGAACAAGATTTTTCCTTACTGTTAAGAGAGAAACATAACTGTCAGGGTTTGGGAGAAGGAGGATTCGTACACTCTCCTTTTTACAGAAGTGAATTTGGGTTAATATTTTAGGAAATATTGGCAGTTTCGTGGAGCGTTTCTTCTCATTCGCGGATTGAGACCAGCAGGTGTTACGGGATCGATTGTGGTTTCATCTGAGATCCGATCGTGCTGAAATTTTGTGGGAAGCTTCTGGACGTATATACCTTGCTTTTCACCGGAGGGATTAAAAAGTTAACGGTTAGTTTTGATTTCGTGGTTTCACTTGTGAGGTTGTTCTTTTCTGTTTTTCTGGCAGTTTGTTTTCAATATTTGTTTGTTGTTGTGATTGGTTGTAGGAACAAGTTTGGTTGTTCTTGGATATTGGAAAGCCTCTCATTTGGTTGTATTTAGTTTTGTGAATCACTTGTTAAGGTAAGTGCAGGACCATGGCTTATCTAAGCTGGAGATTTCTCTAATCTGCTTGTTTATGTGTTGTTTCACTTGTTGATTGTTAATTGTTGATTGATGATTGATGATTGTTGGTTGATGGTTAGAGATGTCTCTATTGCTTGTGTGTATAGCCCAGTAGATGGGAGGATTGCCTTACTGAGTGTTTATTAAATACTCATGCATTGCAATATGTGTTTGTGGTGCAGGTAAAGGCAAAGTGTGACCGTGGAATCAGGGCGATGAAGAGGAGGATGTTCTAGTGGTTCGCTTGGTTGTCTGGCTTCTGTTTGGTTGCTAGAGTTGAGTCCTAGAATGTTGCTTAGGATTGCTGGTTCATTGGTTTATGTTGTTTGGATCATTAATTATGATTGGAATTAATACTGGATATTGTTGATGTTATGGTTATTGGTTATTATTGGAGTATTATTGGATATTTAATTGGTGTTGTTATTTCCGCTGATGATTGTGATTGTGGTTAGGTGGCTAGTGGGTATGGGACCACTAGTTGTAGTTATTTATTATATTATATTTATTTTTTATTATTAAAAAAAAGGTCGGTCCTTTCATTTTGGTATCAGAGCCCTTACGGTTCTAGGTTTGGGTTTGCTAGGTTTCTGTTGTGATGTTTTGGATTGCATGCTTTGATTGATTATGTGAGTTAGTCAATTGTGTGTGGCATGGAGTCCTAGAACATCCTCTTCGAGCCTTCAATGAGATTCCACAGTGAGTTATTGTTATGTTCTTTGTGTGGTATTGATTTGTTTTCTGCTTGTTAGCCTCTGTTCTTGGAAGATCAGTGGTTAAGGTGTTTGAGTTGTTGGTCGTGGACGGGGACGTGGTCGTGGTCATTGTCGAGCGGGTCCCGAGGCCAGCGAGTGTGTGGTCCAGAGTTCCACGAGGAGGTACGTCAGAGGGTCACAAGCGTATCAGGAGGGACCAGAGACGGTTAGCCGGTGAGCGTGCCGGGGGTGCTGGGAACCCAGATGTGGGGTTGCAGCAGGTGGAGCCTAGAGTTGAGATGATCGCTTGGCGGATCTGTTGGCGTGCTGTTGGAGCGGTTACCGAGAGGGGTACCAGTGTAGGCTCCAGTTGTGCCGCATGTGGCGGGGTGCAGCCGAGGGCTGCAGATGTTGAGGACTTTCCACCTTATGTTAAGAGAATGGAGCGGTTGTAGATGACTGGTATGAGATTATTCTCAAGAGGTATCAGACCTAGAGAGGCGGATAGGTGGACATATGCAGTTGGAGCAGATAATTCTCTGTTTAGGGGTTAATCCAGTTGGATATTAGAAGTTTAGTGGGCAGGTGTAACATTGCAATGTTATACTCGGACCACAGGAGGTACTTTGTGTCGAGAGATGTTTATTGTCGTTAAGGATTGTTGCTCCTAAGGGGATGGTGATTCCCCTGAATACCGATAGCTCGAGGGGCTGAGGGCTCCGAGAGTGGCAGAGGGGATGATATTCCCCTGAGGGGATGAGTAGTTCCCCTGATACCGAGATCTTGAGGATTGTGGTCCAAGAGTGAAACGGTATAACTCGAAGACGTTGGTCTGAGAGTGAGATCGGTATGGCTCAAAGGTTGCGACCTAAGAGAGGAAGAGTTGGGAGCAAGCAATGTATAGAACGTGAGTATGAACATAACGACGGAATGTAGACCTCGAGAGTGATGATGGTTTAATCTTGGATTTTAGGATTATGTTAGCCGGTGGGCCAGGGTTTTATGACTGGAGTGGTCAAGAATGTGTGGCTGATGTGCTAGGATTGAGTGGCCGGTGGTGCTGGAGTCTCGGGAAGGAGAGTTGCAGCAGATATGAGCCGGTAAGGGCATGGTTGCCAGGTACATAAGATTCACGAGAAGCCTTCATGGCAGGATAAACTAATCGTTGCGACGATGGTGGATGAAGTTCATTGGAGATGGACAGGGTTACTAGATTTAAGGTTTTGGTAAGCTTGCTGGGGGGAAAACAAGTCAAGTAGGTTAAATTGGCGGTCTGCAAAGCATTTGATACAGTGAATAAGAATATGCAAACATATGGTACTTGTTTGTTTTATTACGCTCGTATTGATGATTTGCTGTGGAGAATAGCTAAGCAGAAAGCTAATTTTGGATTAATCTATCTTGTGGAAGTTTTCCCTAAGAGACAAGTTACCAGAGGTTCTTGGACGAACAAGAGGGTTGACATTCAGGTGGCTTCGAGTTGATGTCGGCATACTTGAGTGTTTGTTTGGCAGAGCTGAAGAAGCAGCTAGAGGATTTGTTGAGTATGGGGATTCATCCGTCCCAGTGTATCATTGTGGGGAGTTTCCGGTTGTGCATTGATTATTGGGGTTTGAACCGGGTCACTGTGAAGAACAAGTACCCTCTTCCTAGGATCGATGAGTTGTTGGATCAGTTGAGGGGTGCTACTTGGTTCACTAAGGTAGATCTGGCGTCGGGTTATCATCAAATACCGATAGATGAGGCAGATGTGAGAAAGACGGCTTTCAGGATGAGGTATGGGCATTATGAGTTCGTGGAGATGCCTTTTTGGGTTAACTAACGTACCAACAACGTTTATGAGATTGATGAACAGTGTGTTTCAGGAGTTTCTGGACGTGTCTGTCATCATTTTCATCGATGATATCCTGGTATTTTCTAAGAGTCCTAAGGAGTATGCAGTGAATTTGAGGGCAGTTCTGGAGAAGCTGCGGGAGTAGAAGTTGTTTGCTAAGTTGAGCAAGTGTAGTTTTTGGCAGCGTGAGATGGGTTCTCTGGGTCATATTGTTTCTGCAGAGTGAGTTTCTGTAGATCTGGAGAAGATTCAGGCTATCAGGGATTGGCCTAGACTATAGAATGTCACTGAGATCAGGAGTTTCCTTGGTTTGACAGGTTACTACAGGACCATGAGATGAAGTCTCTGGTAGGAGAGATCAGTGCCTTGAGCTTGTGTGCGGTTTCTCAAGAACCATTAGGTTAGGAGGCGGCTTATGGAGCGGATCTTCTGAGCAGGGTGTGGTTGGCTCAGGAGAAGGATTTGGGGCTGGTGAATGTCTCTAAGGATATTGATTCAGAGTATCAGGTCTCAGCTAATGGTACTATCTTGGTGCGCGGTCGGATTTGTGTGCCCAAGGATGAGGATTTGAGATAGGAGATCTTGGGGGAGGCTCATGCGAGCATGTTTTCTATTCATCCAGGAGCGACTAAGATGTACCGTGATCTCAAGAGGTACTATCATTAGGTCGGGATGAAGAAGGTTGTAGCTAGTTGGGTCGCGAGGTGCAACGTGTGTCAGCTGGTGAAGGCTGAGCATCAGGTTCCAAGCGGATTACTAAAGAGTCTATCCATTCTAGAGTGGAAGTGGGATATGATCACGATGGATTTTGTAGTAGGATTGCCAGTGTCACGGACCTTTGATGCTATCTGGGTCATTGTGGACCGGTTGACTAAGTCAGCACATTTTCTGGCCATTAAGAAGACTGATGGAGCAGCGGTCTTGGCTAAGAAGTATGTGAGGGAGATAGTCAGATTGCATGGGGTGCCGGCGAGCATTGTGTCTGATAGGGATTCTATGTTCACTTCGGTGTTCTGGAAGGCATTTCAGGTAGAGATGGGCACTAAGGTGCATATGAGTACAACTTATCATCCCCAGACAGATGGACAGTCTGAGAGGACGATACAGACACTGGAGAATTTGCTGAGGATGTGAGTGTTGGATTGGGGTGGCCATTGGGCAGATCACCTGAACCTGGTAGAGTTTGCTTACAACAACAGTTATTAGGCGAGTATTAAGATGGCTCCTTATGAGGCTTTGTATGGGAGACCATGCCGTACACCATTATGCTGGACTCAGGTGGGGGAGAGGAGCATGTTTGGTGCTAGTTTTGTTCAGGAGACCTCAGAGAAGATTTGGGTTCTCAAGCTGAACATGAAGGAGGCTCAGGATAGACAGAGGAGTTATGCTGATAGGAGGAGGAGAGATCTTGAGTTTCAGGTAGGAGATAGAGTGTACCTCAAGATGGCCATGTTGCAGGGTCCGAACAGGTCATTGTCAGAGACTAAGTTGAGTCCGAGGTATATGGGTCCATTCAGAGTGATTGAGCGGGTTGGACCTATGGCATATAGACTGGAGTTACCCGAGGTTATGCGTGCATTCCATAAGGTTTTCCATGTGTCTATGTTGCGGAAGTGTCTCCGTGAGGGTGAGCAGGTGTTGGCTAAGATTCCTGAGGATCTTCAGCCTAACATGACATTGGAGGCGAGACCAGTGAGGGTTCTCGAGAGGAGGATCAAGGAACTTCGGAAGAAGAAGATTCCTTTGATGAGAGTCCTGTGGGACTGTGATGGTGTTGAGGAGCCTGAGGTAAAGATAAAGGCAAGGTTCAAGAAGTGGTATGAGAAGCAAGCCGCGACTTGAGCTTGCTTAGCCTGGTCCCATCTGTAATCCATGGCTGGAGCGGGAATGGAGTATTCCAGCCCATCTCTCTTGCTACTCGGTAGGCCTGGGCATTCGGTTCAATCGGTTTATTCGGTTCAGTTTATTCGGTTTTTTAATTTTTCGGTTATCTAAAATTTCTGCCGAATTGAACCAAATAATCTTTCAGTTCGGTTCGTTCGGTACTCGGTTTATTCGGTTCGGTTTTAGCATTTATTATATCTTCCGAAATTAACCGATTTGTTTCCTAATTCGGTTAATTCGAACCGAATAAGACCAAAAAAAAAATTAATGGGCTCAAATTTATTTACAGACCTAAAAAAAATTTATAACAAGTCCAACTAAAATTACAACCCAAACCCATCTACATTTAGGGTTTTCGACAAAGTGGTGAGGCGACGGCGTACGACGTTCGATCTCTCCATCCGGTGAAGCTTGATATCCGTTAACCATATATATATCTGTCCCGACGAGTTCTGTCACCTTCGATCCATAACATAAAACTGAAACTGAACCTGAAAAAAATAAGAAAAGCAAAATAAATAAAAATGAAAATCCATAACATAAATCACTAAAGAGAAGCTGAGAAAGATTTTTGGAAATTAAGAAAATGAAAAGACTTGACAAACCTGAAGCTTCAGAATCTCTCAACAAGGAACACTTCATGAGCAACGGGTGAAGAAGTGATAGAGATGGTGTCGGCAAAAGGAAGACTACGGTAGTGGGAGACTGGAAAATCGATTATAAACTAGGGTTTTTTTAATATATAGTTGTGGCATATGATACAGTGGGCTCGATTTTTAGCTTATTTTATAAGTTATTGGGCTTGGTTGTGAAACAATAAAAATCGAGTTTAAGCCCATAAACACACAATTAATAAAACGACACCAAGTCTATATTTGTCACAGCAAAACGACAACAACTCTATATTTCACATTCATCGTCTTCTTTATAGCTTTTCATTTGTTATCCATGGTGGATTTGCAGGGTTCGAGTCAGATTCGCGGTGGATGGGAGTGGAATCCGAAGGGTTAGAGTAAAACCGGGAAACCCGATCGGTTTCAGCTCGCCGAACCGAACCGAACCAAATACCGAAATCCCACAAAATTCTCGCCGAACGGTTCGTATCTCCTCTCACAGTCGGTACCGATAACCGAATTTGTCGGTTTGTTCGGTTCGGTTCTTTCGGTTTGTACCGAATGCCCAGGCCTACTACTCGGTCGCTTGGGGTGGTTGGTTGTGCGACTCAGTAATAAGATGAGGTGGTGCTTGGGGTACGAAGTTTCCGTGAGGCGGGGTTTTTGGAGGAAAGTTTCCTGGAATAGGAGCTTCCAAAAGTGGAAAGTTTCCAAAAATGGAAACTGCTAAATATGAAAAGTTTTACGGGAGTTAGAATTTGTCCATTTTAGCGGTGGAGAGCCTGGGAGGGGCTTGTGTGTGGTCTTAGTGGCGGACTTTCGAGTCAGTGTGCCCGTGTGTGGCGGTCTTTTTAGACATTGTGTGGCCTTTGTGGCGGGCTGTTTAGCCGTGTGTGGCCTTTGTGGTGGGCTGTTTAGCCAATTGCGTGACCTTTGTGGCGGGCTGTTTAGCCAGAGTGTCTTTGTGACGGTCTTTCGGGACAGATGGTCTTTGTGACGGTCCTTCGGGACAGATGGTCTTTGTGACGGGCTGTTTAGCCAGAGTATCTTTGTGATGGTCCTCTTTAGGACATTTGTTTGGCCTTGGTGGCGGTCCTCTTTAGGACATTTGTTTGGCCTTGGTGGCGGTCCTCTTTAGGACATTTTGTTTGGCTTTGGTGCCGGTCCTCTTTAGGACATTTTGTTTGGCCTTAGTGGCGGCCCTTGTGGCATGTATATGATCCTTGTGTGGTCATGAGGTATTCCAGTGAGGGGATATGTGGTTGGTAGGACATTGAGATGTTTTACGCGAGCCACGGGAAGGAAACCTGGATAGGGATAGGACTCAGACGTGTTCAGAAACGTTTGCTCGTGACTCTTGGGGGACCTTGGTTCTCCTAGTACTGCCATACTCGGAGACTTTGTGACTTGGGAGTATGGTTGGTATATCGACTTCGGATGACGATCCGGAGGCGCGCTGTAGGGTGACGACCCGAGAGACGAGTTTGGATTTTTCCTTATATATATTATGGCATGCGGGTTTAGGCCCGATGAGGAGCCAACATTTGGCATGCAGACTTAGGTCTGATGAGGAGCCAATAAAAACTCAAGGTTTAGGCCTATGAGTAAAGGAAAGTCCAAAAAGTCGAGAGCAAATGACGCCTGGAGCGTGAGTCTATCGCCTAGAGATGACCTTCTGTAGATCGGTCGCAGGAGTGCGGACCGTAGAGACGGTTGCACGGGAGTCCTTGACTGATAGTTGTTCGAGATTCGAGGACGAATTGATGTTGGTGGGGGAGAATTGTAACATCCGTGTTCCGGGAATAGAGTTTGGGTTAAGTTGAGTAAACAAAAAGAGTGGATTTTAATTAATTTTAGTTTAATTAAATCCTAGTTTAATCTAATTAAACCAAAAAGCCCTAATCTCTTTCTCAACTCACGCCTCCTCTCATGCTTTTGTGTTTTGGTCGACATTTTCATCTGAGAGAGGGAGAGAAAGACAGTTAAGTGTTGGTTATTTGGTGCAAAGGAAAAAGAGAAGGAGAACAAGATTTTTCCTTACTGTTAAGAGAGAAACAGAACTGTCAGGGTTTGGGAGAAGGAGGATTCGACTGGTCAAATCGTTTTGAAAGGTACTGATTTTTGGTATGGTTGTAGCTAAGAGATTTTCGTACACTCACCTTTTTACAGAAGTGAATTTGGGTTAATATTCTAGGAGATATTGGCAGTTTCGTGGGGCGTTTCTTCTCATTCGCGGATTAAGACCAGCAGGTGTTACGGGATCGATTGTGGTTTCATCTGAGATCCGATCGTGCTGAACTTTTGTGGGAAGCTTCTGGACGTATATACCTTGCTTTTCACCGGAGGGATTAAAAAGTTAACGGTTAGTTTTGATTTCGTGGTTTCACTTGTGAGGTTGTTCTTTTCTGTTTTTCTGGCAGTTTGTTTTCAATATTTGTTTGTTGTTGTGATTGGTTGTAGGAACAAGTTTGGTTGTTCTTGGATATTGGAAAGCCTCTCATTTGGTTGTATTTAGTTTTGTGAATCACTTGTTAAGGTAAGTGTAGGACCATGGCTTATCTAAGCTGGAGATTTCTCTAATCTGCTTGTTTATGTGTTGTTTCACTTGTTGATTGTTAATTGTTGATTGATGATTGATGATTGATGATTGATGATTGTTGGTTGATGGTTAGAGATGTCTCTATTGCTTGTGTGTATAGCCCAGTAGATGGGAGGATTGCCTTACTGAGTGTTTATTAAATACTCATGCATTGCAATATGTGTTTGTGGTGCAGGTAAAGGCAAAGTGTGACCGTGGAATCAGAGCGATGAAGAGGAGGATGTTCTAGTGGTTCGCTTGGTTGTCTGGCTTCTGTTAGGTTGCTAGAGTTGAGTCCTAGAATGTTGCTCAGGATTGCTGGCTCATTGGTTTATGTTGTTTGGATCATTAATTATGATTGGAATTAATACTGGATATTGTTGATGTTATGGTTATTGGTTATTATTGGAGTATTATTGGATATTTAATTGGTGTTGTTATTTCCGCTGATGATTGTGATTGTGGTTAGGTGGCTAGTGGATATGGGACCACTAGTTGTAGTTATTTATTATATTATATTTATTATTTATTATTAAAAAAAAAAAGGTCGGTCCTTTCAATATCTCTTAAAATATTCAAATATATCTAAATATATAATTGTAACACTACGACTGCCACATTTTTTAGTGACCACACTTCTATTCTCAGCCTGTGGGATCACTCTATCCGCTGTAGTACATTTTTTTGTCAACAAAAGAATATCTCAAACTAGGTCTGGGCAAAATACCCGGATCCGAATATCCGATCCGAACCCGATCCAAAAAACCTGATCCGAATCCGTATCCGAAATTGTAAAATATCCGAACGGGTTCTAAATCTCTAAATCCGAAAACCCGAATCCGAACCCGATCCGAACCGAAATCCGAATGGATATCCGAATATACCAACATTATTAATATATAGTAGTAATATTTTAGTAATATTTATAATTTTAATAATATAAGTGTTCAAAATATTCAGATTTTTAGATATTTTCGACAATTTGAAGTATTTAAACATTTTAATAGTAAATTTGGGTAGAAAATACTCTAAATTTTTAGATATATTGCGTATTATTGAATAATTTCGACTAAATTAGATACTAAAATTTTGAGTTTTGTGAACTTTGGGTAATCCGAATCCGAACCCAAAGTACCCAAACCAAACCCGATCCGAACTCGAAGTATAGAAATACCCGAACGGGTCCTATACCTCTAAACCCGAAAACCCGAAAACCCGTAATACCCGAACCGAACCCGAACGGGTACCCGAATGTCCAGGCCTATCTCAAACGAGCCAATTGGATTTTAAATTATTTACATACAAAATATGATACGGAAAAGTACGCGTTTGATGCGCCAAAACATCCGCCTTTACATTTGCATTTCTAGAGATAAATGATAAAGAAAAAGATGAGAATTCTTCCTGTTGCACATTTATTAAAATCAAAACCTATGTTTAATAAATATAGTTTTGCTTTCCATGTTCAATGGTCGGAAGCAGGAAATTTGGAGTATTTTTGTTAATTTAAAATATTTGTTTTACAAATATACCTTTGCTTTTCTTCTCATGTCTTTGGATCTTAATAAGACGGCTAGCAACAATGTGAATGTTTTGCTAATATATTACTTTAAATAATAACTCTTATCTAAACATTTATTATTTGAATTCATATCTTCATAAAAAATCTGCTATAGCACATTGGTTAAATCCTAATCTATGTTGCATTTACATGGCTTTGAATTCCGGGTACAAAGCCCGGCGGTAGAAATATTTTTTATTTTTATTTTTAGTTTAATTAAGCATGTCGCTTTATAATTCTAAGAATGCATCTACAATAAAGTGAATGTTTTGCTTAATATATCTCTTAAAATATTCAAGTATATCTAAATATATAATTGTAACGCTACGACTGCCACATTTTTTAGTGACCACACTTTTATTCTCAGCCTGTGGAATCACTTTATCCGCTGTAGTACATTTTTTGGTCAACAAAAGAATATCTAAAACGAGCCAATTGGATTTTAAATTATTTACATACAAAACATGATACGGAAAAGTACGCGTTTGACGCGCCCAAACATCCGCCTTTACATTTGCATTTCTAGAGATAAATGATAAAGAAAAAGATGAGAATTCTTCCTGTTGCACATTTATTAAAATCAAAACCTATGTTTAATAAATATAGTTTTGCTTTCCGTGTTCAATGGTCGTAAGCAGGAAATTTAGAGTATTTTTGTTAATTTAAAATATTTGTTTTATAGATATACTTGTGCTTTTCTTCTCATGTCTTTGGGTCTTAATAAGACGGCTAGCAACAATGTGAATGTTTTGCTAATATATTTCTTTAAATATTAACTCTTATCTAAACATATATTATATGAATTCATACCATAATAAAAAATCCGCTGTAGCACATTGGTTAAATCCTTATCTATGTTGCATTTACATGGCTTTGAATTCCGGGTTCAAAGCCCGGCAGAAGAAATCTTTTTTAATTTTTTTTTTGATTTTAATTATGCATTACGTTTTATAATTCTAAGAATGCATCTAAAATAAAGTGAATGTTTTGCTTAATATATCTCTTAAAATATTCAAATATATCTAAATATATAATTGTAACACTACGACTGCCACATTTTTTAGTGACCACACTTCTATTCTCAGCCTGTGGGATCACTCTATCCGCTGTAGTACATTTTTTTGTCAACAAAAGAATATCTCAAACGAGCCAATTGGATTTTAAATTATTTACATACAAAATATGATACGGAAAAGTACGCGTTTGACGCGCCAAAACATCCTCCTTTACATTTGCATTTCTAGAGATAAATGATAAAGAAAAAGATGAGAATTCTTCCTGTTGCACATTTATTAAAATCAAAACCTATGTTTAATAAATATAGTTTTGCTTTCCGTGTTCAATGGTCGGAAGCAGGAAATTTGGAGTATTTTTGTTAATTTAAAATATTTGTTTTACAAATATACCTTTGCTTTTCTTCTCATGTCTTTGGGTCTTAATAAGACGGCTAGCAACAATGTGAATGTTTTGCTAATATATTACTTTAAATATTAACTCTTATCTAAACATTTATTATTTAAATTCATATCTTCTTAAAAAATCTGCTATAGCACATTGGTTAAATCCTAATCTATGTTGCATTTACATGGCTTTGAATTCCGGGTTCAAAGCCCGGCGGTGGAAATATTTTTTAATTTTTTTTTAGTTTAATTAAGCATGTCCCTTTATAATTCTAAGAATGCATCTACAATAAAGTTAATGTTTTGCTTAATATATCTCTTAAAATATTCAAGTATATCTAAATATATAATTTTAATGCTACGACTGCCACATTTTTTAGTGACTACACTTTTATTCTCAGCCTGTGGAATCACTTTATCCGCTGTAGTACATTTTTTGGTCAACAAAAGAATATCTCAAACGAGCCAATTGGATTTTAAATTATTTACATACAAAACATGATACGGAAAAGTACGCGTTTGACACGTCCAAACATCCGCCTTTACATTTGCATTTCTAGAGATAAATGATAAAGAAAAAGATGAGAATTCTTCCTATTGCACATTTATTAAAATCAAAACCTATGTTTAATAAATATAGTTTTGCTTTCCGTGTTCAATGGTCGGAAGCAGGAAATTTAGAGTATTTTTGTTAATTTAAAATATTTGTTTTATAGATATACCTGTGCTTTTCTTCTCATGTCTTTGGGTCTTAATAAGACGGCTAGCAACAAAGTGAATGTTTTGCTAATATATTTCTTTAAATATTAACTCTTATCTAAACATATATTATATGAATTCATACTATAATAAAAAATCTGTAGCACATTGGTTAAATCCTTATCTATGTTGCATTTACATGGCTTTGAATTCCGGGTTCAATGCCCGGCAGCGGAAATCTTTTTTAATTTTTTTTTTTTGATTTTAATTAAGCATGTCGTTTTATAATTCTAAGAATTCATCTACAATAAAGTGAATGTTTTGCTTAATATATCTCTTAAAATATTCAAATATATCTAAATATATAATTGTAACACTACGACTGCCACATTTTTTAGTGACCACACTTCTATTCTCAGCCTGTGGGATCACTCTATCCCCTGTAGTACATTTTTTTGTCAACAAAAGAATATCTCAAACGAGCCAATTGGATTTTAAATTATTTACATACAAAACATGATACGGAAAAGTACGCGTTTGACGCGCCAAAACATCTGCCTTTACATTTGCATTTCTAGAGATAAATGATAAAGAAAAAGATGAGAATTCTTCCTGTTGCACATTTATTAAAATCAAAACCTATGTTTAATAAATATAGTTTTGCTTTCCGTGTTCAATGGTCGGAAGCAGGAAATTTAGAGTATTTTTGTTAATTTAAAATATTTGTTTTATAGATATACCTTTGCTTTTCATCTCATGTCTTTGGGTCTTAATAAGACGGCTAGCAACAATGTGAATGTTTTGCTAATATATTTCTTTAAATATTAACTCTTATCTAATCATATATTATATGAATTCATACCATAATAAAAAATCTGCTGTAGCACATTGGTTAAATCCTTATCTATGTTGCATTTACATGGCTTTGAATTCCGGGTTCAAAGTCCGGCAGCGGAAATCTTTTTAATTTTTTTTTTACTTTAATAAGCATGTCGTTTTATAATTCTAAGAATGCATCTACAATAAAGTGAATGTTTTGCTTAATATATCTCTTAAAATATTCAAATATATCAAAATATATAATTGTAACACTACGACTGCCACATTTTTTAATGACCACACTTCTATTCTCAGCCTGTGGGATCACTCTATCCGCTGTAGTACATTTTTTTGTCAACAAAAGAATATCTCAAACGAGCCAATTGGATTTTAAATTATTTACATACAAAATATGATACGGAAAAGTACGCGTTTGACGCGCCAAAACATCCGCCTTTACATTTGCATTTCTAGAGATAAATGATAAAGAAAAAGATGAGAATTCTTCCTGTTGCACATTTATTAAAATCAAAACCTATGTTTAATAAATATAGTTTTGCTTTCCGTGTTCAATGGTCGGAAGCAAGAAATTTGGAGTATTTTTGTTAATTTAAAATATTTGTTTTACAAATATACCTTCGCTTTTCTTCTCATGTCTTTGGGTCTTAATAAGACGGCTAGCAACAATGTGAATGTTTTGCTAATATATTACTTTAAATATTAACTCTTATCTAAACATTTATTATTTAAATTCATATCTTCTTAAAAAATCTGCTATAGCACATTGGTTAAATCCTAATCTATGTTGCATTTACATGGCTTTGAATTCCGGATTCAAAGCCCGGCGGTAGAAATATTTTTTAATTTTTTTTTTAGTTTAATTAAGCATGTCCCTTTATAATTCTAAGAATGCATCTACAATAAAGTGAATGTTTTGCTTAATATATCTCTTAAAATATTCAAGTATATCTAAATATATAATTGTAATGCTACGACTGCCACATTTTTTAGTGACCACACTTTTATTCTCAGCCTGTGGAATCACTTTATCCGCTGTAGTACATTTTTTGGTCAACAAAAGAATATCTCAAACGAGCCAATTGGATTTTAAATTATTTACATACAAAACATGATACGGAAAAGTATGCGTTTGACACGTCCAAACATCCGCCTTTACATTTGCATTTCTAGAGATAAATGATAAAGAAAAAGATGAGAATTCTTCCTGTTGCACATTTATTAAAATCAAAATCTATGTTTAATAAATATAGTTTGCTTTCCGTGTTCAATGGTTGGAAGCAGGAAATTTAGAGTATTTTTGTTAATTTAAAATATTTGTTTTATAGATATACCTGTGCTTTTCTTCTCATGTCTTTGGGTCTTAATAAGACGGCTAGCAACAATGTGAATGTTTTGCTAATATATTTCTTTAAATATTAACTCTTATCTAAACATATATTATATGAATTCATACTATAATAAAAAATCCGCTGTAGCACATTGGTTAAATCCTTATCTATGTTGCATTTACATGGCTTTGAATTTCGGGTTCAATGCCCGGCAGCGGAAATCTTTTTTAATTTTTCTTTTATTTTAATTAAGCATGTCGTTTTATAATTCTAAGAATTCATCTACAATAAAGTGAATGTTTTGCTTAATATATCTCTTAAAATATTCAAATATATCTAAATATATAATTGTAACACTACGACTGCCACATTTTTTAGTGACCACACTTCTATTCTCAGCCTGTGGGATCACTCTATCCGCTGTGGTACATTTTTTTGTCAACAAAAGAATATCTCAAACGAGCCAATTGGATTTTAAATTATTTACATACAAAATATGATACGGAAAAGTACGCGTTTGACGCGCCAAAACATCCGCCTTTACATTTGCATTTCTAGAGATAAATGATAAAGAAAAAGATGAGAATTCTTCCTGTTGCACATTTATTAAAATCAAAACCTATGTTTAATAAATATAGTTTTGCTTTCCGTGTTCAATGGTCGGAAGCAGGAAATTTGGAGTATTTTTTGTTAATTTAAAATATTTGTTTTACAAATATACCTTCGCTTTTCTTCTCATGTCTTTGGGTCTTAATAAGACGGCTAGCAACAATGTGAATGTTTTGCTAATATATTACTTTAAATATTAACTCTTATCTAAACATTTATTATTTAAATTCATATCTTCTTAAAAAATCTGCTATAGCACATTGGTTAAATCCTAATCTATGTTGCATTTACATGGCTTTGAATTCCGGGTTCAAAGCCCGGCGGTAGAAATATTTTTTAATTTTTTTTTTAGTTTAATTAAGCATGTCCCTTTATAATTCTAAGAATGCATCTACAATAAAGTGAATGTTTTGCTTAATATATCTCTTAAAATATTCAAGTATATCTAAATATATAATTGTAATGCTACGACTGCCACATTTTTTAGTGACCACACTTTTATTCTCAGCCTGTGGAATCACTTTATCCGCTGTAGTACATTTTTTGGTCAACAAAAGAATATCTCAAACGAGCCAATTGGATTTTAAATTATTTACATACAAAACATGATACGGAAAAGTATGCGTTTGACACGTCCAAACATCCGCCTTTACATTTGCATTTCTAGAGATAAATGATAAAGAAAAAGATGAGAATTCTTCCTGTTGCACATTTATTAAAATCAAAACCTATGTTTAATAAATATAGTTTGCTTTCCGTGTTCAATGGTCGGAAGCAGGAAATTTAGAGTATTTTTGTTAATTTAAAATATTTGTTTTATAGATATACCTGTGCTTTTCTTCTCATGTCTTTGGGTCTTAATAAGACGGCTAGCAACAATGTGAATGTTTTGCTAATATATTTCTTTAAATATTAACTCTTATCTAAACATATATTATATGAATTCATACTATAATAAAAAATCCGCTGTAGCACATTGGTTAAATCCTTATCTATGTTGCATTTACATGGCTTTGAATTCCGGGTTCAATGCCCGGCAGCGGAAATCTTTTTTAATTTTTTTTTATTTTAATTAAGCATGTCGTTTTATAATTCTAAGAATTCATCTACAATAAAGTGAATGTTTTGCTTAATATATCTCTTAAAATATTCAAATATATCTAAATATATAATTGTAACACTACAACTGCCACATTTTTTAGTGACCACACTTCTATTCTCAGCCTGTGGGATCACTCTATCCCCTGTAGTACATTTTTTTGTCAACAAAAGAATATCTCAAACGAGCCAATTGGATTTTAAATTATTTACACACAAAACATGATACGGAAAAGTACGCGTTTGACGCGCCAAAACATCTGCCTTTACATTTGCATTTCTAGAGATAAATGATAAAGAAAAAGATGAGAATTCTTCCTGTTGCACATTTATTAAAATCAAAACCTATGTTTAATAAATATAGTTTTGCTTTCCGTGTTCAATGGTCGGAAGCAGGAAATTTAGAGTATTTTTGTTAATTTAAAATATTTGTTTTATAGATATACCTTTGCTTTTCTTCTCATGTCTTTGGGTCTTAATAAGACGGCTAGCAACAATGTGAATGTTTTGCTAATATATTTCCTTAAATATTAACTCTTATCTATACATATATTATATGAATTCATACCATAATAAAAAATCCGCTGTAGCACATTGGTTAAATCCTTATCTATGTTGCATTTACATGGCTTAGGATTCCGGGGTCAAAGCCCGGCAGCGGAAATCTTTTTTAATTTGATTTTTACTTTAATTAAGCATGTCGTTTTATAATTCTAAGAATGCATCTACAATAAAGTGAATGTTTTGCTTAATATATCTCTTAAAATATTCAAATATATCTAAATATATAATTGTAACACTACGACTACCACATTTTTTAGTGACCACACTTCTATTCTCAGCCTGTGGGATCACTCTATCCGCTGTGGTACATTTTTTTGTCAACAAAAGAATATCTCAAACGAGCCAATTGGAATTTAAATTATTTACATACAAAATATGATACGGAAAAGTACGCGTTTGACGCGCCAAAACATCCGCCTTTACATTTGCATTTCTAGAGATAAATGATTCAGAAAAAGATGAGAATTCTTCCTGTTGCACATTTATTAAAATCAAAACCTATGTTTAATAAATATAGTTTTGCTTTCCGTGTTCAATGGTCGGAAGCAGGAAATTTGGAGTATTTTTGTTAATTTAAAATATTTGTTTTACAAATATACCTTTGCTTTTCTTCTCATGTCTTTGGGTCTTAATAAGACGGCTAGCAACAATGTGAATGTTTTGCTAATATATTACTTTAAATATTAACTCTTATCTAAACATTTATTATTTAAATTCATATCTTCTTAAAAAATCTGCTATAGCACATTGGTTAAATCCTAATCTATGTTGCATTTACATGGCTTTGAATTCCGGGTTCAAAGCCCGGCGGTAGAAATATTTTTTAATTTTTTTTTTAGTTTAATTAAGCATGTCCCTTTATAATTCTAAGAATGCATCTACAATAAAGTGAATGTTTTGCCTAATATATCTCTTAAAATATTCAAGTATATCTAAATATATAATTGTAATGCTACGACTGCCACATTTTTTAGTGACCACACTTTTATTCTCAGCCTGTGGAATCACTTTATCCGCTGTAGTACATTTTTTGGTCAACAAAAGAATATCTCAAACGAGCCTATTGGATTTTAAATTATTTACATACAAAACATGATACGGAAAAGTACGCGTTTGACGCGCCCAAACATCCGCCTTTACATTTGCATTTCTAGAGATAAATGATAAAGAAAAAGATGAGAATTCTTCCTGTTGCACATTTATTAAAATCAAAACCTATGTTTAATAAATATAGTTTTGCTTTCCGTGTTCAATGGTCGGAAGCAGGAAATTTAGAGTATTTTTGTTAATTTAAAATATTTGTTTTATAGATATACCTGTGCTTTTCTTCTCATGTCTTTGGGTCTTAATAAGACGGCTAGCAACAATGTGAATGTTTTGCTAATATATTAACTCTTATCTAAACATATATTATATGAATTCATACCATAATAAAAAATCCGCTGTAGCACATCGGTTAAATCCTTATCTATGTTGCATTTACATGGCTTTGAATTCCGGTTTCAATGCCCGGCAGTGGAAATCTTTTTTAATTTTTTTTTGATTTTAATTAAGCATGTCGTTTTATAATTCTAAGAATTCATCTACAATAAAGTGAATGTTTTGCTTAATATATCTCTTAAAATATTCAAATATATCTAAATATATAATTGTAACACTACGACTGCCACATTTTTTAGTGACCACACTTCTATTCTCAGCCTGTGGGATCACTCTATCCCCTGTAGTACATTTTTTTGTCAACAAAAGAATATCTCAAACGAGCCAATTGGATTTTAAATTATTTACATACAAAACATGATACGGAAAAGTACGCGTTTGACGCGCCCAAACATCTGCCTTTACATTTGCATTTCTAGAGATAAATGATAAACAAAAAGATGAGAATTCTTCCTGTTGCACATTTATTAAAATTAAAACCTATGTTTAATAAATATAGTTTGCTTTCCGTGTTCAATGGTCGGAAGCAGGAAATTTAGAGTATTTTTGTTAATTTAAAATATTTTTTTTATAGATATACCTTTGCTTTTCTTCTCATGTCTTTGGGTCTTAATAAGACGGCTAGCAACAATGTGAATGTTTTGCTAATATATTTCCTTAAATATTAACTCTTATCTAAACATATATTATATGAATTCATACCATGATAAAAAATCCGCTGTAGCACATTGGTTAAATCCTTATCTATGTTGCATTTACATGGCTTAGAATTTCGGGTTCAAAGCCCGGCAGCGGAAATCTTTTTTAGTTTTTTTTTTACTTTAATTAAGCATGTCGTTTTATAATTCTAAGAATGCATCTACAATAAAGTGAATGCTTTGCTTAATATATCTCTTTAAATATTCAAATATATCTAAATATATAATTGTAACACTACGACTGCCATATTTTTTAGTGACCACACTTCTATTCTCAGCCTATGGGATCACTCTATCCGCTGTAGTACATTTTTTTGTCAACAAAAGAATATATCAAACGAGCCAATTGGATTTTAAGTTATTTACATACAAAATATGATACGGAAAAGTACGCGTTTGACGCGCCAAAACATCCGCCTTTACATTTGCATTTCTAGAGATAAATGATGAAGAAAAAGATGAGAATTCTTCCTGTTGCACATTTATTAAAATCAAAACCTATGTTTAATAAATATAGTTTTGCTTTCCGTGTTCAATGGTCGGAAGCAGGAAATTTGGAGTATTTTTGTTAATTTAAAATATTTGTTTTACAAATATACCTTTGCTTTTCTTCTCATGTCTTTGGGTCTTAATAAGACGGCTAGCAACAATGTGAATGTTTTGCTAATATATTTCTTTAAATATTAACTCTTATCTAAAAATATATTATATGAATTCATACCATAATATAATATCCGCTGTAGCACATCGGTTAAATCCTTATCTATGTTGCATTTACATGGCTTTGAATTCCGGTTTCAATGCCCGGCAGTGGAAATCTTTTTTAATTTTTTTTTTGATTTTAATTAAGCATGTCGTTTTATAATTCTAAGAATTCATCTACAATAAAGTGAATGTTTTGCTTAATATATCTCTTAAAATATTCAAATATATCTAAATATATAATTGTAACACTACGACTGCCACATTTTTTAGTGACCACACTTCTATTCTCAGCCTGTGGGATCACTCTATCCCCTGTAGTACATTTTTTTGTCAACAAAAGAATATCTCAAACGAGCCAATTGGATTTTAAATTATTTACATACAAAACATGATACGGAAAAGTCCGCGTTTGACGCGCCCAAACATCTGCCTTTACATTTGCATTTCTAGAGATAAATGATAAACAAAAAGATGAGAATTCTTCCTGTTGCACATTTATTAAAATAAAAACCTATGTTTAATAAATATAGTTTTGCTTTCCGTGTTCAATGGTCGGAAGCAGGAAATTTAGAGTATTTTTGTTAATTTAAAATATTTTTTTTATAGATATACCTTTGCTTTTCTTCTCATGTCTTTGGGTCTTAATAAGACGGCTAGCAACAATGTGAATGTTTTGCTAATATATTTCCTTAAATATTAACTCTTATCTAAACATATATTATATGAATTCATACCATGATAAAAAATCCGCTGTAGCACATTGGTTAAATCCTTATCTATGTTGCATTTACATGGCTTAGAATTCCGGGTTCAAAGCCCGGCAGCGGAAATCTTTTTTAATTTTTTTTTTACTTTAATTAAGCATGTCGTTTTATAATTCTAAGAATGCATCTACAATAAAGTGAATGTTTTGCTTAATATATCTCTTTAAATATTCAAATATATCTAAATATATAATTGTAACACTACGACTGCCACATTTTTTAGTGACCACACTTCTTATCTCAGCCTATGGGATCACTCTATCCGCTGTAGTACATTTTTTTGTCAACAAAAGAATATCTCAAACGAGCCAATTGGATTTTAAGTTATTTACATACAAAATATGATACGGAAAAGTACGCGTTTGACGCGCCAAAACATCCGCCTTTACATTTGCATTTCTAGAGATAAATGATGAAGAAAAAGATGAGAATTCTTCCTGTTGCACATTTATTAAAATCAAAACCTATGTTTAATAAATATAGTTTTGCTTTCCGTGTTCAATGGTCGGAAGCAGGAAATTTAGAGTATTTTTGTTAATTTAAAATATTTGTTTTATAGATATACCTTTGCTTTTCTTCTCATGTCTTTGGGTCTTAATAAGACGGCTAGCAACAATTTTAATGTTTTGCTAATATATATTTTTAAATATTAACTCTTATCTAAAAATATATTATATGAATTCATATCATAATAAAAAATCCGCTGTAGCACATAGGTTAAATCCTAATCTATGTTGCATTTACATGGCTTTGAATTCCAGGTTCAAAGCCCAGCACCGGAAATTTTTTTAATTTTTTTTAATATTTTTTTACTTTAATTAAGCATGTTGCTTTCTAATTCTAAGAATGCATCTACAATAAAAAGAATGATTTGCTTAATATATCTCTTAAAATATTCAAATATTTCTAAATATATAATTGTAACGCTACCACTGCCACATTTTTTACTGACCACACTTCTATTCTCAGCCTGTGGGATCACTCTATCCGCTGCAGTACATTTTTTTGGTCAACAAAAGAATATCTCAAACGAGCCAATTGGATTTTAAATTATTTACATACAAAACATGATACGGAAAAGTACGCGTTTGACGCGCCAAAACATCTGCCTTTACATTTGCATTTCTAGAGATAAATGATAAAGAAAAAGATGAGAATTCTTCCTGTTGCACATTTATTAAAATCAAAACCTATGTTTAATAAATATATTTTTGCTTTCCGTGTTCAATGGTTGGAAGCAGGAAATTTGGAGTATTTTTGTTAATTTAAAATATTTGTTTTATAAATATACCTTTGCTTTTCTTTTCATGTCTTTGGGTCTTAATAAGACGGCTAGCAACAATGTGAATGTTTTGCTAATATATTACTTTAAATATTAACTCTTATCTAAACATTTATTATTTGAATTCATATCATCATAAAAAATCCGCTATAGCACATTGGTTAAATCCTAATCTATGTTGCACATGGGTTCAAAGCCCGGCAGTGGAAATCTTTTTTAATTTTTTTTTTTAATTTAATTAACCATGTCGCTTTATAATTCTAAGAATGCATCTACAATAAAGTGAATGTTTTGCTTAATATATCTCTTAAAATATTCAAGTATATCTAAATATATAACTGTAACGCTACGACTGCCACATTTTTTAGTGACCACACTTTTATTCTCAGCCTGTGGAATTACTCTATCCGCTGTAGTACATTTTTTGGTCAACAAAAGAATATCTCAAACGAGCCAATTGGATTTTAAATTATTTACATACAAAACATGATACGGAAAAGTACGCGTTTGACGCGCCCAAACATCCGCCTTTACATTTGCATTTCTAGAGATAAATGATAAAGAAAAAGATGAGAATTCTTCCTGTTGCACATTTATTAAAATCAAAACCTATGTTTAATAAATATAGTTTTGCTTTCCGTGTTCAATGGTCGGAAGCAGGAAATTTAGAGTATTTTTGTTAATTTAAAATATTTGTTTTATAGATATACCTTTGCTTTTCTTTTCATGTCTTTGGGTCTTAATAAGACGGCTAGCAACAATGTGAATGTTTTGCTAATATATTTCTTTAAATATTAACTCTTATCTAAAAATATATTATATGAATTCATACCATAATATAAAATCCGCTGTAGCACATTTGTTAAATCCTAATCGATGTTGCATTTACATGGCTTTGAGTTCTTGGTTCAAAGCCCAGCAGCGGAAATCTTTTTTAATTTTTTTTTGACTTTAATTAAGCATGTCGTTTTATAATTCTAAGAATGTATCTACAATAAAGTGAATGTTTTGCTTAATATATCTCTTAAAATATTTAAATATATCTAAATATATAATTGTAACACTACGACTGCCACATTTTTTAGTGACCACACTTCTATTCTCAGCCTGTGGGATCACTCTATCCGCTGCAGTACATTTTTTTGGTCAACAAAAGAATATCTCAAACGAGCCAATTGGATTTTAAATTATTTACATACAAAACATGATACGGAAAAGTACGCGTTTGACGCGCCAAAACATCTGCCTTTACATTTGCATTTCTAGAGATAAATGATAAAGAAAAAGATGAGAATTCTTCCTGTTGCACATTTATTAAAATCAAAACCTATGTTTAATAAATATATTTTTGCTTTCCGTGTTCAATGGTCGGAAGCAGGAAATTTGGAGTATTTTTGTTAATTTAAAATATTTGTTTTATAAATATACCTTTGCTTTTCTTCTCATGTCTTTGGGTCTTAATAAGACGGCTAGCAACAATGTGAATGTTTTGCTAATATATTACTTTAAATATTAACTCTTATATAAACATTTATTATTTGAATTCATATCTTCATAAAAAATCCGCTATAGCACATTGGTTAAATCCAAATCTATGTTGCATTTACATGGCTTTGAATTCCGGGTCAAAGCCCGGCGGTGGAAATCTTTTTTAATTTTTTTTTAGTTTAATTAAGCATGTCGCTTTATAATTCTAAGAATGCATCTACAATAAAGTGAATGTTTTGCTTAATATATCTCTTAAAATATTCAAGTATATCTAAATATATAATTGTAACGCTACTACTGCCACATTTTTTAGTGACCACACTTTTATTCTCAGCCTGTGGAATCACTCTATCCGCTGTAGTACATTTTTTGGTCAACAAAAGAATATCTCAAACGAGCCAATTGGATTTTAAATTATTTACATACAAAACATGATACGGAAAAGTACGCGTTTGACGCGCCCAAACATCCGCCTTTACATTTGCATTTCTAGAGATAAATGATAAAGAAAAAGATGAGAATTCTTCCTGTTGCACATTTATTAAAATCAAAACCTATGTTTAATAAATATAGTTTTGCTTTCCGTGTTCAATGGTCGGAAGCCGGAAATTTAGAGTATTTTTGTTAATTTAAAATATTTGTTTTATAGATATACCTGTGCTTTTCTTCTCATGTCTTTGGGTCTTAATAAGACGGCTAGCAATAATGTGAATGTTTTGCTAATATATTTCTTTAAATATTAACTCTTATCTAAACATATATTTTATGAATTCATACCATAATAAAAAATCCGCGGTAGCACATTGGTTAAATCCTTATCAATGTTGCATTTACATGGCTTTGAATTCCGGGTTCAAAGCCCGGCAGCAGAAATCTTTTTTTATTTTTTATTTTATTTTAATTAAGCATGTCGTTTTATAATTCTAAGAATGCATCTACAATAAAGGGAATGATTTGCTTAATATATCTCTTAAAATATTCAAATATTTCTAAATATATAATTGTAACGCTCTGACTGCCACATTTTTTAGTGACCACACTTCTATTCTCAGCCTGTGGGATCACTCTATCCCCAGTAGTACATTTTTTTGTCAACAAAAGAATATCTCAAACGAGCCAATTGGATTTTAAATTATTTACATACAAAACATGATACGGAAAAGTACGCATTTGACGCGCCAAAACATCTGCCTTTACATTTGCATTTCTAGAGATAAATGATGAAGAAAAAGATGAGAATTCTTCCTGTTGCACATTTATTAAAATCAAAACCTATGTTTAATAAATATAGTTTTGCTTTCCGTGTTCAATGGTCAGAAGCAGGAAATTTAGAGTATTTTTGTTAATTTAAAATATTTGTTTTATAGATATACCTTTGCTTTTCTTCTCATGTCTTTGGGTCTTAATAAGACGGCTAGCAACAATGTGAATGTTTTGCTAATATATTTCTTTAAATATTAACTCTTATCTAAACATATATTATATGAATTCATACCATAATAAAAAATCCGCTGTAGCACATTGGTTAAATCCTTATCTATGTTGCATTTACATGGCTTTGAATTCTGGGTTCAAAGCCCGGCAGCGGAAATCTTTTTTAATTTTTTTTTGACTTTAATTAAGCATGTCGTTTTATAATTCTAAGAATGCATCTACAATAAAGTGAATTTTTTTCTTAATATATCTCTTAAAATATTCAAATATATCTAAATATATAATATTAATACTACGACTGCCACATTTTTTAGTGACCATACTTCTATTCTCAGCCTGTGGGATCACTCTATCCGCTGTAGTACATTTTTTTGTCAACAAAAGAATATCTCAAACGAGCCAATTGGATTTTAAATTATTTACATACAAAACATGATACGGAAAAGTACGCGTTTGACGCGCCAAAACATCTGCCTTTACATTTGCATTTCTAGAGATAAATGATAAAGAAAAAGATGAGAATTCTTCCTGTTGCACATTTATTAAAATCAAAACCTATGTTTAATAAATATAGTTTTGCTTTCCGTGTTCAATGGTCGGAAGCAGGAAATTTAGAGTATTCTATTTAATTTAAAATATTTGTTTTATAGATATACCTTTGCTTTTCTTCTCATGTCTTTGGGTCTTAATAAGATGGCTAGCAACAATGTGAATGTTTTGCTAATATATTTCTTTAAATATGAACTCTTATCTAAACATATATTATATGAATTCATACCATAAAAAAAAATCCGCTGTAGCACATTGGTTAAATCCTTATCTATGTTGCATTTACATGGCTTTGAATTCCGGGTTAAAAGCCCGGCAGCGGAAATCTTTTTTAATTTTTTTTTTACTTTAATTAAGCATGTCGTTTTATAATTCTAAGAATGCATCTACAATAAAGTGAATGTTTTGCTTAATATATCTCTTAAAATATTCAAATATATCTAAAAATATAATTGTAACACTACGACTGCCACATTTTTTAGTGACCACACTTCTATTCTCAGCCTGTGGGATCAGTCTATCCGCTGTAGTACATTTTTTTGTCAACAAAAGAATATCTCAAACGAGCCAATTAGATTTTAAATTATTTACATACAAAACATGATACGGAAAAGTACGCGTTTGACGCGCCAAAACATCCGCCTTTACATTTGCATTTCTAGAGATAAATGATAAAGAAAAAGATGAGAATTCTTCCTGTTGCACATTTATTAAAATCAAAACCTATGTCTAATAAATATAGTTTTGCTTTCCGTGTTCAATGGTCGGAAGCAGGAAATTTCGAGTATTTTTGTTAATTTAAAATATTTGTTTTATAGATATACCTTTGCTTTTCTTCTCATGTCTTTGGGTCTTAATAACACGGCTAGCAACAATGTGAATGTTCTGCTAATATATTTCTTTAAATATTAACACTTATCTAAACATATATTATATGAATTCATACCATAATAAAAAATTCGCTGTAGCACATTGGTTAAATCCTTATCTATGTTGCATTTACATGGCTTTGAATTCCGGGTTCAAAGCCTGGCAGCGGAAATCTTTTTTAATTTTTTTTTGACTTTAATTAAGCATGTCGTTTTATAATTCTAAGAATGCATCTACAATAAAGTGAATGTTTTGCTTAATATATCTCTTAAAATATTCAAATATATCTAAATATATAATTGTAACACTACGACTGCCACATTTTTTAGTGACCATACTTCTATTCTTAGCCTGTGGGATCACTCTATCCGCTGTAGTACATTTTTTTGTCAACAAAAGAATATCTCAAACGAGCCAATTGGATTTTAAATTATTTACATACAAAACATGATACGGAAAAGTACGCGTTTGACGCGCCAAAACATCCGCCTTTACATTTGCATTTCTAGAGATAAATGATAAAGAAAAAGATGAGAATTCTTCCTGTTGCACATTTATTAAAATTAAATTATGTTTAATAAATATAGTTTTGCTTTCCGTGTTCAATGGTCGGAAGCAGGAAATTTCGAGTATTTTTGTCAATTTAAAATATTTGTTTTATAAATATACCTTTGCTTTTCTTCTCATGTGTTTGGGTCTTAATAAGACGGCTAGCAACAATGTGAATGTTTTGCTAATATATTCCTTTAAATATTAACTCTTATCTAAACATATATTTTATGAATTCATATCATAATAAAAAATCCGCTGTAGCACATTGGTTAAATCCTAATCTATGTTGCATTTACATGGCTTTGAATTCTTGGTTCAAAGCCCGGCAGCAGAATTCTTATTTAATTTTTTTTTTACTTTAATTAAGCATGTCGCTTTATAATTCTAAGAATTCATCTACAATAAAGTGAATGATTTGCTTAATATATCTCTTAAAATATTCAAATATTTCTAAATACATAATTGTAACGCTACGACTGCCACATTTTTTAGTGACCACACTTCTATTCTCAGCCTGTGGGATCACTCTATCCGCTGCAGTACATTTTTTTGGTCGACAAAAGAATATCTCAAACGAGCCAATTGGATTTTAAATTATTTACATACAAAACATGATACGAAAAAGTACGTGTTTGACGTGCCAAAACATCCGCCTTTACATTTGCATTTCTAGAGATAAATGATAAAGAAAAAGATGAGAATTATTCCTTTTGCACATTTATTAAAATAAAAACCTATGTTTAATAAATATAGTTTTGCTTTCCATGTTCAATGGTCGGAAGCAGGAAATTTGGAGTATTTTTGTTAATTTAAAATATTTGTTTTATAAATATACCTTTGCTTTTCTTCTCATGTATTTGGGTCTTAATAAGACGGCTAGCAACAATGTAATGTTTTGCTAATATATTTCTTTAAATATTAACTCTTATCTAAACATATATTATATGAATTCATATCATAATAAAAAAATCCGCTGTAGCACATTGGTTAAATCCTAATCTATGTTGCATTTACATGGCTTTGAATTCCGGGTTCAAAGCCCGGTAGTCAAAATCTTTTTTAATTTTTTTTTTTACTTTAATTAAGCTTGTCGCTTTATAATTCTAAGAATGCATCTGTAACATCCGCGAACCAAAAATTGGTTTTTGGGGATGGGTGTCGATGGACACCAAGGTGGTGTCCGTCGACACCACTTATTTCCAGTTCGACCAGATTGGATTTTTGATGGATTTGGTTCGGTTTGGTTTAAGGAAACCATTGGACCGAGGTTTAAAAGAAAGAAAACGACCTAGGGTCGTGTTTTTGGTTGTCTTGTGCCGTTTGAAAGAAAAATAAAGGAGAAAAACAGTTCCTAAGGTTCTTGAGAGAGTTTGTGAGATTTCAAGGCGTTTTTGGTGAGATCTTGCTGTGGGATTGAAGATCCAAGGCTAGGAACGTGTTGGAGGGTTGCTGGGAGTGTTGGATTCGTTTCTTTTGGTCTAAATCTTCCTTCAAAGAGGTGAGTGCATGACCATGGCTAATCTAAGCCTTTGATTCCCTTGTTCTTGCTTGTTGTTGCTTGTTTGTGTGTTTTCTTGCTGGGAATTGGTTGACACAAGTTCCTACGGAGGTATAAGGCTTGGGTTCTGAGTATTGGACGATTTGGAGGAGATTGGGAGCGGGATTCGACTCTTGACTTTGCGTGGATCGCAGTTGCAGAGGGAGTGTCGATCGACACCACTTGGTGTCGGTCGACACCAGCAAGTCAGGCATCGATCGACACTGTGGGGTAGTGTCGGTCGACACCATTGAGCCAGTGTCGGTCGACACTAGGCTGGTATCGGTTGACACCTCCCTTCCAGCGAGACGATGTTTAATTTCCTGGTTTGTGTGTTTGTTTGCTGCTTGTTTTGGAACTTTGGAATCATTGTTGCTTGTGTGTATAGCCCAGTAGATGGGAGGATTGTCTCACTAGGTATTTGTGATAATACTTACGCATCTCAATTGTTGTTTGTGGTGTGCAGGTAAAGGCAAAGTGTGATCGTGGAATCAAAGGCAATGAAGAGGAGGATGTTCTAGGTTGCTAGGTTGCTGGTTCCTTGTTTCTTGTTGTTTGGTATTTGGTTATTGCTTCTGCTATGATATTGGATTATTATTGGTTTATTATTGGATATTGGTTTTTGTTATTCCGCTGTTGATTGTAAATGTGGTTAGGTGGCTAGTGGGTATGGGACCACTAGTTGTAGTTTATTTATATATATATATTAATTATTATTTTTTAAAAAAAGGTCAGTCGTTTCATTTTGGTATCAGAGCCCTTACGGTTCTAGGTTTGGGTTCACTAGCTTTCTGTTGTAGATGTTTGGGATTGCATGTCTTGATTGATTATGTGAGTTAGTCAATTGTGTGTGGCATGGAGTCCTAGAACATCCTCTTCGAGCCGATTGTGTGATTCCACGGTGAGTTTATGTTCCATGTGTTATAATAAAAATTGTTGCTTAGCCTTTTGTTCATGGTAGTGCAGATGGTTAAAGAGGAGGCTGTTGCTGGTCGAGGTCGTGGGCGCGGACGTGGTCGTGGACGTGGACGTGGTCGTGGTAGGGGCAGAGTCCCAGTGGTTAGTGAGACCGAGGACCAGAGTGTGACAGTTGAGGGTGTTGGTGAGTCGCAGGGTGTTCTGGGGGATTCCGTGAGTGTGGCAGGAGGGGGCGGTGTTGATGCTCTAGTGGCCGGTGGGAGTCCCAGCGGGTGGAGTCCCTGGTACTGACTTTGCGGCTATGCTAGCACAGGTGTTAGAGCGGTTACCACCAGTGGTACCGACTCAGGCTCAGGTAGTGCCACCGGTGGTGGCGGAGGAGTAGCAGCCAGTGGTTGCGGATGTGGGAGAGCATGGACGTTATTTGGCTATGCTCAAGGAGATGAAGGGTCTGTTCACTGAGAGGTTTTTGGGTGGTACAGATCCTACTACTGCGGGTGCTTGGTGGACGAGTGTGGAACGTAACTTCCATACTCTGAGATGTCCTGAGGAGTTTTGGATAGACATAGGGGTCTACTATTTGGGTGGTGATGCTGAGTTGTGGTGGAGATCTGTGGCTGCTAGGAGAGTGCAGCGGGAGATGACTTGGGCTGACTTCGTCTTGGAGTTCAACCGCAAGTATTTCCCTAGGGAGGCATTGGACCGGTTGGAGGTGCAGTTCCTTCAGAAATCTCAGGGGGCGCGGTCAGTGCGAGAGCTGGACTTGGAGTTCAGTCGACTTCTATGTTATGGGGGTCGGGCTATGGATTCTGAGGAGGCTCAGATCCGGAGGTTTTTGAGGGCTCTACGTGATGACTTGAGGGTTCACTATAGAGGGCAGAGTTATGCTACGCGTGCAGAGCTGGTTGAGACTGCAGCAGAGATTGAGGAGGATATCCGGGCACAGTCAGTGGCAGTAGCTCCAGCAGTTCAGCCTAGTAAGGCTCAGCAGCAGGGTGGTTCTAGCAGGGGCGGTAGGCATGCTCAGGGAACCAAGAGGAAGTGGGAGGCTACGCAGAAGCCTAGTGGTGCGAGTTGCTTCGGTTGTGGGAGCAAGGATCACAAGGTTCCTAGTTGTTCCAAGAGGAGTGTTCTGACGACAGGGCCTCGGGTATGTTATCATTGTAGGGAGACAGGGAACATCAGGCCTTTTTGTCCCAAGTTGCAGCCGGCAGCAGTGGCAGCGTTGCAGCAGGTGCAGCCTGGAGCTCAGCAGGTGGTACGGATTGAGCAGGGGCCATGCGTTTACACGACGGTAGAGACTGGTGGAACCAGTGCCGGGGCGATCACAGGTATAATTTCTGGTACTTAATCTTTGTGAATTTTAGTAGGGTCAGATTTTATGTTTTCCTGTGATAAAGTGTTAGGTTCTCAACACATGAGGTTTGTGTAGGGACCTTGTTGGTGGGCAGGTTTAAGTCCCATGTTATGTTTGATTATGGAGCTTCGCATAGCTTCATTGCTCCAGAGTGTGCAGAGTGTGCGGGGATCAGCGGGGATCCTGGAGAGCGTGCATGAGTTGTCAGAGTTGCGGGTGGCGAGTTCCTGAGAGTGATTGGACGAGCCAGAGGAATTGATATTCAGATCGCAGGAGAGTCGTGGCCAGCAGATTTGCTTATCAGTCCAGTGGAGCTGTATGATGTTATTCTCGGGATGGATTGGTTGCATCGGCATAGGGTGCATTTGGATTGCCATCGGGGTAGAGTGGAGTTTGAGCTTTCAGGAGGGAAGTTGGTTTTTCAAGGTATTAGACCGACTTCGGCGAGTCTCGTGATCTCAGCCATTCAGGCTGGGAAGATGATTGAGAAGGGCCGTGAGGCTTATCTGGTTACTATATCCATGCCAGAGTCAGTGGGGAAGTCTACGGTTAGCGGTATTCCAGTAGTGGAGGAGGTTGAGGATGTGTTTCAGTCCTTGCAGGGATTACCACCATCTCGGTCGGATCCTTTTACCATTGAACTGGAACCGGGAACGACACCGTTATCCAAGGCTCCTTATAGAATGGCTCCAGCAGAGATGGCAGAGCTGAAGAAGCAGCTAGAGGATCTGTTGAGTAAGGGATTCATCCGTCCTAGTGTATCACCGTGGGGAGCGCCGGTGTTGTTTGTGAAGAAGAAGGATGGCAGTTTCAGGTTGTGTATTGATTATCGGGGTTTGAACCGGGTCACTGTGAAGTACAAGTAACCTCTTCCTAGGATCGATGAGTTGTTGGATCAGTTGAGGGGTGCTACTTGGTTCTCCAAGGTAGATCTGGCATCGGGTTATCATCAGATACCGATAGATGAGGCAGATGTGAGGAAGACTGCTTTCAGGACGAGGTATGGGCACTATGAGTTTGTGGTGATGCCTTTTGGATTGACTAACGCGCCAGCAGCGTTTATGAGATTGATGAACAGTGTGTTTCAGGAGTTTCTGAATGTATCTGTCATATTTTCATCGACGATATCCTGGTTTATTCTAAGAGTCCTGAGGAGCATGCAGTGCATTTGAGGGCAGTTATGGAGAAGCTGCAGGAGAAGAAATTGTTTGCCAAGTTGAGCAAGTGTAGTTTTTGGCAGCATGCGATGGGCATTCTGGGTCACATTCTTTCTGCAGAGGGGGTTTCTGTAGATCCAGAGAAGATTCAGGCTATCAGGGATTGGCCTAGACCGCAGAATGCCACAGAGATCAGGAGTTTTCTTGGATTGGCAGGTTACTACAGGAGATTTGTGCAGGGGTTTGCAAGCAGAGCACGTCCTATGACTAAGTTAACAGGGAAGGATGTTCCTTTTGTTTGGTCAGAAAAGTGTGAGGAAGGCTTTGCAAGCCTGAAGGAGATGTTGACTACTGCGCCAGTGCTGGCTTTGCCTGAGCAGGGAGAACCCTATGTGGTTTATACATATGCATCTAGAGTTGGGTTGGGGTGTGTTCTGATACAGCATGGGAAGGTGATTGCCTATGCTTCGCGGCAGTTGGGGGTGCATGAAGGCAATTATCCTACTCATGATTTGGAGATGGGTGCTGTAGTTTTTGCCCTGAAGATTTGGAGATCTTATCTTTATGGTGCAAAGGTACAGGTGTTTACAGATCATAAGAGCCTGAAGTATATATTCACTCAGCCTGAGCTGAATTTGAGACAGAGGCAGTAGATGGAGCTTGTGGCGGATTATGATTTGGAGATAGCTTATCATCCTGGTAAGGCTAACACAGTTGCAGATGCTCTGAGCCGGAAGAGGGTAGCTTCGGCTCAGGAGCAGGAGATAGAGTCTCTGGTAGGGGAGATCAGTGCTTTGAGTTTGTGTGCTGTTTCACAGGAACCGTTGTGAAACGACCGACCTTTTTAAAAAAAATAAAAATAAATAATAATCATAATATAATAAATAAACTACAACTAGTGGTCCCATACCCACTAGCCACCTAACCACAATCACAACCAACAGCGGAATAACCAATACCAATCAATATCCAAATAATAATCCAATAATAACGAATAATCATTATATCAACAATATCCAATAATCAAATAGCAGAAATCATAGAACCAGCAACCTAGCAATGTTCTAATGACTTAACTCTAGCAACCTAGCAAGCCAGACAACATCAAATCAAGTCCCTAGAACATCCTCCTCTTCATTGCCTTGATTCCACGATCACACTTTGCCTTTACCTGCACCACAAACACATATTGAAATGCATGAGTATTTTATAAACACTCAGTAAGGAAATCTTCCCATCTACTGGGCTATACACACAAGGTATAGAGACATCTCTAACCATCAAACAACATTCAACAATCAACAATAACAAACCAGGACTCTGCATCGATCGATACCAACATGCATCGACCGACACCAGATGGAGGTTGCGTTGACCGACGCAAGATCTACGTCGACCGATGCAAGATTAACTTGCATTGACCGATGCAAGATATGCATCGACCGACGCATGCTCGACATAACACGAAAACCCTAAAGTTTACGCGCCGTCCTCGCATCTGCATTGACCGACGCACAAAGTGCATCGACCGATGCAATGCCAAGCATCGTTTTCCTCCAAAGCTTCTCGCCGGATCTTCGTTCTTGCAACCACGAAACTCGATCCCAAGCCACAAGAAAGCTTCCCAACGTCCCAAATAACATTCTAACCAGCCTCACAACACATAACAAGCAAATCAGAGCGATCTCTAGCTTAGATAAGTCATGGTCATGCACTTACCTTTGCCACAGAAGAATCTGAACCTTAAACAAACAAGAACAAGCCTCTAGGAAGCTCCTACAACGATCCCAACTACAGATCTCACCAAGAACACGCCTCAAATCTCCAGAAATCCCCAAGAACACCAAGAACACTTTCTTTCTCTTTTGTTTCTCTCAAAAGCAGCTCCACACGCGAATGAGACAAAAACCACGATCTTAAGCGTTTCTTTCCCCAAAACGCAGCGTTTGACTTAAGTCAAAACGCAGAGACTCAACCTTGCATCGACCGATGCAACATTTGCATCGACCGATGCAACTCCCAAACCGGGATTCTGGTTCACGGATGTTACAATTCTCCCCCACCAAACTAGATTCGTCCTAGAATCTCGAACAACCATCAGCCAAGGAATCCCGTGCAACCGTCTCCACCGCCCGCACTCCTCCGACCGATCTACAGTAGGTCACCTCTAGGCGATAGACTCACGCTCCAGGCGTCATTTGCTCTCGACTTTTGGACTTTCCTTTACTCATAGGCCTAAAGCTTGAGTTTTTATTGGCTCCTCATCAGACCTAAGTCTGCATGCCATAATGTTGGCTCCTCATCGGGCCTAGACCCGCATGCCATAATATATAAGGAAAATCCAACTCGTCTCTCGGGTTGCCACCCTACAGCGCGCCCCCGGATCGTCATCCGAAGTCGATATACCAACCATATTCCCAAGTCACAAAGTCTCTGAATATGGCAGTACTAAGAGAACCTAAGTCCCCCAAGAGTCGCGAGCAAACGATTCTGAACACGTCTGAGTCCTATCCCTATCCAGGTTTCCTTCCCGTGGCTCGCGTAAAACATCTCAATGTCCTACCAACCACATATCCCCTCACTGGAATACCACATGACCACACAAGGATCATATACATGCCACAAGGGCCGCCACAAAGGCCAAACAAATGTCCTAAAGAGGACCGACACCAAGGCCAAACAAATGTCCTAAAGAGGACGGCCACCAAGGCCAAACAAATGTCCTAAAGTGGACCGCCACCAAGGCCAAACAAATGTTCTAAAGAGGACCGCCACCAAGGCCAAACAAATGTCCTAAAGAAGACCGCCACCAAGGCCAAACAAATGTCCCAAAGGACCGTCACAAAGACCATCTGTCCCGAAGGACTGTCACAAAGACACTCTGGCTAAACAGCCCGCCACAAAGGCCAAACAAATGTCCTAAAGAGGACCGCCACCAAGACAAAACAAATGTCCTAAAGAGGACCGCCACCAAGGCCAAACAAATGTCCTAAAGAGGACCGTCACAAAGACACTCTGGCTTTTAGCCCGTCACAAAGATCACACAATGTCTAAAAAGACTGCCACACACGGGCACACTGACTCAAAAGTCCGCCACTAGGGCCAAACACAAGCCCCTCCAAGGCTCTCCACCGCTAAAATGGACAAATTCTAACTCCCGTAAAACTTTACATATTTAGCGCTTTCCAGTCTTGGAAACTTTCCACTTTTGGAAACTTCTATTTCAGGAAACTTTCCTCCAAAACCCCACCTCACGGAAACTTTGTACCCCGAACACCACCTCATCTTGTTACTGAGTCACACAACCAACCACCCCAAGCGACCGATGGGACCAAGCATGATTATTGGTTATTATTGGATTATTATTTGGATATTGATTGGTATTGGTTATTCCGCTGGTTGTTGTGATTGTGGTTAGGTGGCTAGTGGGTATGGGACCACTAGTTGTAGTTTATTTATTATATTATGATTATTATTTATTTTTATTTTTTAAAAAAAGGTCGGTCGTTTCACAGCGGTTCGTGTGAAACAGCACATAAGCTCAAAGCACTGATCTCCCCTACCAGAGACTCCATCTCCTTCTCCTGAGCCGAAGCCACCCTCTTCCGACTCAGAGCATCTGCAACTGTGTTAGCCTTACCAGGATGATAGGCTATCTCCAAATCATAATCCGCCATAAGCTCCATCCACCGCCTCTGTCTCAAATTCAACTCAGGCTGAGTGAATACATACTTCAGGCTCTTATGATCTGTAAACACCTGTAACTTTGCACCATAAAGATAAGATTTCCAAATCTTCAGGGCAAAAACTACAGCACCCATCTCCAAATCATGAGTAGGATAGTTGCCTTCATGCACCCGCAACTGCCGCGAAGCATAGGCAATCACCTTCCCATGCTGCATCAAAACACACCCCAAATCAACTCTAGATGCATCTGTATAAACCACATAGGGTTCTCCCTGCTCAGGCAAAGCAACACTGGCGCAGTAGTCAACATCTCCTTCAGGCTTGCAAACCTTCCTCACACTCTTCTGACCAGACAAAAGGAACATCCTTCCTTGTCAACTTAGTCATAGGACGTGCTCTGCTTGCAAACCCCTGCACAAATCTCCTGTAGTAACCTGCCAATCCAAGGAAACTCCTGATCTCAGTGGCATTCTGCGGTCTAGGCCAATCTCTGATAGACTGAATCTTCTCTAGATCTACAGAAACCCCCTCTGCAGAAACAGTGTGACCCAGAAAGCCCATCTCACGCTGCCAAAAACTACACTTGCTCAACTTGGCAAACAACTTCTGCTCCCGCAGCTTCTCCTTAACTGCCCTCAAATGCACTGCATGCTCGTCAGGACTCTTAGAATAAACCAGGATATCGTCGATGAAAATGATGACAGATACATCTAGAAACTCCTGAAACACACTGTTCATCAATCTCATAAATGCTGCTGGCGCGTTAGTCAACCCGAAAGGCATCACCACAAACTCATAGTGCCCATACCTCGTCCTGAAAGCAGTCTTCCTCACATCTGCCTCATCTATCGGTATCTGATGATAACCCGACGCCAGATCTACCTTAGAGAACCAAGTAGCACCCCTCAACTGATCCAACAACTCATCGATCCTAGGAAGAGGATACTTGTTCTTCACAGTGACCCGGTTCAAACCCCGATAATCAATACACAACCTAAAACTCCCATCCTTCTTCTTCACAAACAACACCGGCGCTCCCCACGGTGATACACTAGGACGGATGAATCCCTTACTCAACAAATCCTCTAGCTGCTTCTTCAGCTCTGCCATCTCTGCTGGAGCCATTCTGTAAGGAGCCTTGGATAACGGTGTCGTCCCCGGTTCCAGTTCAATGGTAAAAGGATCCGACCGAGATGGTAGTAATCCCTGCAAAGACTGAAACACATCCTCAAACTCCTCCAGTACCGGAATACCGCTAACCATAGAGTTCCCCACTGACTCTGGCATAGATATGGTAACCAAATAAGCCTCACGGCCCTTCTCGATCATCTTCCCAGCCTGAATGGCTGAGATCACGAGACTCCCCGAAGTCGGTCTAATACCCTGAAAAACCAACTTCCCTCCTGAACGCTCAAACTCCACTCTACCCCGATGGCAATCCAAATGCACCCTATGCCGATGCAACCAATCCATCCCGAGAATAACATCATATAGCTCCACTGGACAGGTAAGCAAATCCGCTGGCCACGACTCCCCTGCAATCTGAATATCAATTCCTCTAGCCCGTCCAATCACTCTCAGGAACTCACCTCCCGTAACCCTGACAACTCCTGCACGCTCTCCAGGATCCCCGCTGATCCCCGCACACTCTACACACTCCGGAGTAATGAAGCTATGAGAAGCTCCAGAATCAAACATAACGTGGGACTTAAACCCGCCCACCAACAGGGTCCCTGTGATCGCCCTGGCACTGGTTCCACCAGTCTCTACTGTCGTGTAAGCCCGTGGCCCCTGCTCAATCCGTGCCACCTGCTGACCTCCAGGCTGCACCTGCTGCAACGCTGCCACTGCTGCCGGCTGCAACTTGGGACAAAAAGGCCTGATGTGCCCTGTCTCCCTACAATGATAACATACCCGAGGTCCTGTCGTCGGAACACTCCTCTTGGGACAACTAGCAATCCTGTGATCCTTGCTCCCACAACCGAAGCAACCCGCACCACTCGGCTTCTGCGTAGCCTCCCACTTCCTCTTGGTTCCCTGAGCATGCCTACCGCCCCTGCTAGAACCACCCTGCTGCTGAGCCTTACTAGGCTGAACTGCTGGAGCTACCGCCACCGACTGTGCCCGGATATCCTCCTCAATCTCTGCTGCAGACTCAACCAGCTCTGCACGCGTATCATAACTCCGCCCTCTACAGTGAACTCTCAACTCATCACGTAGAGCCCTAAAAAACCTCCTCAGCCTCCAAAGCCCGATCCCCATAACAAAGAAGTCGACTGAACTCCAAATCCAGCTCCCGCACTAACCGTGTCCCCTGAGACAACTGAAGGAACTGCACCTCCAACCGATCCAATGCCTCTCTAGGAAAATACTTGTAGTTGAACTCCAACGAAGTCAGCCCAAGTCATCTCCCGCTGCACTATCCTAGCAGCCACTGATCTCCACCACAACTCAGCATCACCACTCAAATAGTAGACCCCTATGTCCACCCAAAACTCCTCATGACATCTCAGAATATGGAAGTTACATTCCACACTCGTCCTCCACGCATCCGCAACAGTAGGATCTGTACCACCCGAAAACCTCTCAGTGAACAGATCCTTCATCTCCTTGAGCATAGACAAATAACGTCTATATGCTCCCACATCCACAACCACTGGCTGCCGCTCCTCCGCCACCACTGGTGGCACTACCTGAGCCTGAGCCGGTACCACTGGTGGTAACCGCTCTAACACCTGTGCTAGCATAGCCGCAAAGTCAGTACCAGGGACTCCACCCGCTGGGACTCCCACACCTGGAACCCGAGCATCACCGGCCACTGGAGCATCAACACCGCCCCCTTCTGCCACACTCACGGAATCCCCCGGAACACCCTGTGACTCGCCAACACCCTCAGCTGTCACACTCTGGTCCTCGGTCTCACTAACCACTGAACTCTGCCCCTACCACGACCACGTCCGCATTCACGACCACGTCCGCGCCCTTGACCACGACCAGCCACAGCCTCATCTCTAACCATCTGCACTACCATGAACAGAAGGCTAAGCAAACAATTACTATTTAACACAGAAACGTAAACTCACCGTGGAATCACACAATCGGCTCGAAGAGGATGTTCTAGGACTCCATGCCACATACAATTGACTAACTCACATAATCAATCAAAGCATGCAAATCCCAAACATCTACAACAGAAACCTAGTGAACCCAAACCTAGAACCGTAAAGGCTCTGATACCAAAATGAAACGACCGACCTTTTTTAAAAAAATAAAAATAAATAATAATCATAATATAATAAATAAACTACAACTAGTGGTCTCATACCCACTAGCCACCTAACCACAATCACAACCAACAGCGGAATAACCAATACCAATCAATATCCAAATAATAATCCAATAATAACCAATAATCATAACATCAACAATATCCAATAATCAAATAGCAGAAATCATAGAACCAGCAACCTAGCAATGTTCTAATGACTCAACTCTAGCAACCTAGCAAGCCAGACAACATCAAATCGAGTCCCTAGAACATCCTCCTCTTCATTGCCTTGATTCCACGATCACACTTTGCCTTTACCTGCACCACAAACACATATTGCAATGCATGCGTATTTTATAAACACTCAGTAAGGAAATCCATCTACTGGGCTATACACACAAGGTATAGAGACATCTCTAACCATCAAACAACATTCAACAATCAACAATAACAAACCAGGACTCTGCATCGACCGATACCAACATGCATCGACCGACACCAGATGGAGGTTGCGTCGACCGACGCAAGACCTGCGTAGACCGATACAAGATTAACTTGCATCGACCGATGCAAGATATGCATTGACCGACGCATGCTCGACATAACACGAAAACCCTAAAGTTTACGCGCCGTCCTCGCATCTGCATCGACCGACGCACAAAGTGCATCGACCGATGCAATGCCAAACATTGTTTTTCTCCGAAGCTTCTCGCTGGATCTTCGTTCCTGCAACCACGAAACTCGATCCCAAGCCACAAGAAAGCTTCCCAACGTCCCAAATAACATTCTAACCAGCCTCACAACACATAACAAGCAAATAAGAGCGATCTCTAGCTTAGATAGGCCATGGTCATGCACTTATCTTTGCCACAGAAGAATCTGAACCTTAAACAAACAAGAACAAGCCTCTAGGAAGCTCCTACAACGATCCCAGCTACAGATCTCACCAAGAATACGCCTCAAATCTCCAGAAATCCCTAAGAACACCAAGAACACTTTCTTTCTCTTTCGTTTCTCTCAAAAGCGGCTCCACACGCGAATGAGACAAAAACCACGATCTTAAGGGTTTCTTTCTCCAAAACGCAGCGTTTGACTTAAGTCAAAACACAGAGAATCAACCTTGCATCGACCGATGCAACTCCCAAACCGGAATTCTGGTTCACGGATGTTACACATTGGGTTTGAAAGCAGTAGATAGAGTAGATCTTCTGAGTAGTGTACGGTTGGCTCAGGAGAAGGATTTGGGGCTGGTGAATGCCTCTAAGGATGTGGATTCTGAGTATCAGGTCTCAGATAATGGTACTATCTTGATGCACGGCCGTGTGTGTGTGCCCAAGGATGAGGAGTTGAGGCAGGAGATTCTGAGAGAGGCTCATGCGAGCAAGTTGTCTATTCATCCAGGAGCGACTAAGATGTACCGTGACCTCAAGAGGTATTATCATTGGGTCGGGATGAAGAATTATGTAGCGGGTTGGGTTTCGAGGTGTGATGTGTATCAGCTAGTGAAGGCTGAGCATCAGGTTCCTGGCGGGTTACTGAAGAGTTTACCCATTCCTGAGTGGAAGTGGGATATGATCACTATGGATTTTGTGGTAGGATTGCCAGTGTCACGGACCTTTGATGCTATTTGGGTCATTGTGGACCGGTTGACTAAGTCAGCACATTTTCTGGCCATTAAGAAGACTGATGGAGCAGCGGTCTTGGCTAAGAAGTATGTGAGAGAAATAGTCAGATTGCATGGGGTGCCAGCGAGCATTGTGTCTGACAGAGATTCTAAGTTCACTTCGGTGTTCTGGAAGGAATTTCAGGCAGAGATGGGCACTAAGGTCCATATGAGTACAGCTTATCATCCTCAGACATATGGACAGTCTGAGAGGACCATCCAGACGCTGGAGGATTTGCTAAGGATGTGTGTGTTGGATTGGGGTGGCCATTGGGCAGATTACCTGAACCTGGTAGAGTTTGCTTACAACAACAGCTATCAGGCGAGTATTAAGATGGCTCCTTATGAGGCTTTGTATGGGAGACCATCTCGTACATCATTATGCTGGACTCAGGTGGGGGGAGAGGAGCATGTTTGGTGCTAGTTTTGTTCAGGAGACCTCAGAAGAAGATTCGGGTTCTCAAGCTGAACATGAAGGAGGCTCAGGATAGACAGAGGAGTTATGCTGATAGGAGGAGGAGAGATCTTGAGTTTCAGGTAGGAGACAGAGTGTAACTCAAGATGGCCATGTTGCAGGGTCCGAACAGGTCATTGTCAGAGACTAAGTTGAGTCCGAGGTATATGGGTCCATTCAGAGTGATTGAACGGGTTAGACCTGTGGCATATAGATTGGAGTTACCTGAGGTTATGCGTGCATTCCATAAGGTTTTCCATGTGTCTATGTTGCGGAAGTGTCTCCGTGAGGGTGAGAGAGTGTTGGCTAAGATTCCTGAGGATCTTCAGCCTAACATGACATTGGAGGCAAAACCAGTGAGGGTTCTCGAGAGGAGGGTCAAGGAACTTCGGAAGAAGAAGATTCCTTTGATGAGAGTCATGTGGGACTGTGATGTTGTTGAGGAGCAGACTTGGGAGCCTGAGGCAAAGATGAAGGCAAGGTTCAAGAAGTGGTATGAGAAGCAAGCCGCGACTTGAGCTGTTGTAGCCTGTTCCCATCTGTAATCCGTGGCTGGAGCGGGAATGGAGTATTCCAGCCCATCTCTCTTGTTACTCGGTCGCTTGGAGTGGTTGGTTGTGCGACTCAGTAACAAGATGAGGTGGTGTTTGGGATACAAAATTTCCGTGAGGCGGGGTTTTGGAGGAAAGTTTTCTGAAATAGAAGTTTCCAAGAGTGGAAAGTTTCCAAAAGAGGAAAGTGCTAAACATGGAAACTTTTACGGGAGTTAGAATTTGTCCATTTTAGCGGTAGAGAGCCTTGGAGGGGCTTGTGTGTGGCCTTAGTGGCGTACTTTTAAGGCAGTGTGCCCGTGTGTGGCGGTCTTTTTAGACAATGTGTGGTCTTTGTGACGGGCTTTTTAGCCAGAGTGTCTTTGTGACGGTCCTCTTTAGGACATTTGTTTGGCCTTGGTGGCGGTCCTCTTTAGGACATTTGGTTGGCCTTTGTGGTGGGCTGTTTAGCCAGAGTGTCTTTGTGGCGGTCCTTCGGGACAGATGGTCTTTGTGACGGTCCTTCGGGACAGATGGTCTTTGTGACGGACTTTTTAGCCAGAGTGTCTTTGTGACGGTCCTCTTTAGGACATTTGTTTGGCCTTGGTGGCGGTCCTTTTTAGTACATTTGTTTGGCCTTGGTGGCGGTCCTCTTTAGGACACTTGTTTTGCCTTGGTGGCGGTCCTCTTTAGGACATTTTGTTTGGCCTTGGTGGCGGTCCTCTTTAGGACATTTTGTTTGGCCTTAGTGGCGGCCCTTGTGGCAGGTATATGATCCTTGTGCGGTCATGCGGTATTCCAGTGAGGGGATATGTGGTTGGTAGGACATTGAGATGTTTTACGCGAGCCACGGGAAGGAAACCTGGATAGGGATACGACTCAGACGTGTTCAGAATCGTTTGCTCGCGACTCTTGGAGGACTTAGGTTCTCCTAGTACTGCCATATTCAGAGACTTTGTGGCTTGGGAATATGGTTGGTATATCGACTTCGGATGACGATCCGGGGGCGCGCTGTAGGGTGGCAACCCGAGAGACGAGTTGGATTTTCCTTATATATTATGGCATGCGGGTTTAGGCCAGATGAGGAGCCAACATTTGGCATGCAGACTTAGGTCTGATGAGGAGCCAATAAAAACTCAAGGTTTAGGCCTATGAGTAAAGGAAAGTCCAAAAGTCGAGAGCAAATGACGTCTGGAGCATAAGTCTATCGCCTAGAGGTGACCTTCTGTAGATCGGTCGGAGGAGTGCGGGCCGTGGAGACGGCTGCACGGGAGTCCTTGGCTGATGGTTGTTCGAGATTCGAGGACGAATCTAGATTGGTGGAAGATAATTGTAACATCCGCGAACCAAAAATTGGTTTTTGGGGATGGGTGTCGATGGACACCAAGGTGGTGTCCATCGACACCACTTATTTCCGGTTCGACCAGATTGGATTTTTGATCGATTTGGTTCGGTTTGGTTTAGGGAAACCATTGGACCGAGGTTTAAAAGAAAGAAAATGACCTCGGGTCATTTTTTTGGTTGTCTTGCGCCGTTTGAGAGAAAAAGAAAGGAGAAAAAGAGTTTCTAAGGTTCTTTAGAGAGTTTGTGAGATTTCAAGGCGTTTTTGGTGAGATCTTGCTGTGGGATTGAAGATCCAAGGTTAGGAACGTGTTGGAGGGTTGCTGGGAGTGTTGGATTCGTTTCGTTTGGTCTAAATCTTCCTTCAAAGAGGTGAGTGAATGACCATGGCTAATCTAAGCCTTTGATTCCCTTGTTCTTGTTTGTTGTTGCTTGTTTGTGTGTTTTCTTGCTGGGAATTGGTTGACACAGGTTCCTACGGAGGTATAAGGCTTGGGTTCTGAGTATTGGACGATTTGGAGGAGATTGGGAGCGGGATTCGACTCTCGACTTCGCGCGAATCGCAGTTGCAGAGGGAGTGTCGATCGACACCACTTGGTGTCGGTCGACACCAGCAAGTCAGGCATCGATCGACACTGTGGAGTAGTGTCGGTCGACACCATTGAGCCAGTGTCGGTCGACACTAGGCTGGTGTCGGTCGACACCTCCCTTCCAGCGAGACGATGTTTGATTTCCGGGTTTGTGTGTTTGTTTGCTGCTTGTTTTGGAACTTTTGAATCATTGTTGCTTGTGTGTATAGCCCAATAGATGGGAGGATTGCCTCACTAGGTATTTGTGATAATACTTACGCATCTCAATTGTTGTTTGCGGTGTGCAGGTAAAGGCAAAGTGTGATCGTGGAATCAAAGGCAATGAAGAGGAGGATGTTCTAGGGACTCGATTGGATGTTGTCTGGCATTGCTAGGTTGCTAGAGTTGAGTCATTAGAAACATTGCTAGGTTGCTGGTTCCTTGTTTCTTGTTGTTTGGTATTTGGTTATTGCTTCTGCTATGATATTGGATTATTATTGGTTTATTATTGGATATTGGTTTTTGTTATTCCGCTGTTGATTGTAAATGTGGTTAGATGGCTAGTGGATATGGGACCACTAGTTGTAGTTTATTTATATATATATATTAATTATTATTTTTTAAAAAAAAGGTCGGTCGTTTCAGCATCTACAATAAAGTGAATGTTTTGCTTAATATATCTCTTAAAATATTCAAATATATCTAAATTTATAATTGTAACACTACGACTGCCACATTTTTTAGTGACCACACTTCTATTCTCAGCCTGTGGAATCACTCTATCCGCTGTAGTATATTTTTTTGTCAACAAAAGAATATTTCAAACGAGCCAATTGGATTTTAAATTATTTACATACAAAACATGATACGGAAAAGTACGCGTTTGATGCGCCAAAACATCCGCCTTTACGTTTGCATTTCTAGAGATAAATGATAAAGAAAAAGATGAGAATTCTTCCTGTTGCACATTTATTAAAATCAAAACCTATGTTTAATAAATATAGTTTTACTTTCCGTGTTCAATGGTCGGAAGCAGGAAATTTGGAGTATTTTTGTTAATTTAAAATATTTGTTTTACAGATATACCTTTGCTTTTCTTCTCATGTCTTTGGGTCTTAATAAGACGGCTAGCAACAATGTGAATGTTTTGCTAATATATTGATTTAAATATTAACTCTTATCTAAACATATATTATATGAATTCATATCATAATAAAAAATCCGCTGTAGCACGTAGGTTAAATCCTTATCTATATTGCATTTACATGGCTTTGAATTTCGGGCTCAAATCCCGGCAGCGGCAATCTTTTTTAATTTTTTTTTTACTTTAATTAAGCATGCCGCTTTATAATTCTAAGAATGCATCTACAATAAAGTGAATGTTTTGCTTAATATATATCTTAAAATATTCAAATATATCTAAATATATAATTGTAACACTACGACTACCACATTTTTTAGTGACCACACTTCTATTCTCAGCCTGTGGGATCACTCTATCCACTGTAGTAGATTTTTTTGTCAACAAAAGAATATCTCAAACGAGCCAATTGGATTTTAAATTATTTACATACAAAACATGATATGGAAAAGTACGCGTTTGACGCGCCAAAACATCCGCCTTTACATTTGCATTTCTAGAGATAAATGATAAAGAAAAAGATGAGAATTCTTCCTGTTGCACATTTATTAAAATCAAAACCTATGTTTAATAAATATAGTTTTTCTTTCCGTGTTCAATGGTCGGAAGCAGGAAATTTGGAGTATTTTTGTTAATTTAAAATATTTGTTTTATAAATATACCTTTGCTTTTCTTCTCATATCTTCGGTTCTTAATAAGACGGCTAGCAACAATGTGAATGTTTTGCTAATATATTTCTTTAAATATTAACTCTTATCTAAACATATATTTTATGAATTCATATCATGATAAAAAAATCCGCTGTAGCACATTGGTTAAATCCTAATCTATGTTGCATTTACATGGCTTTGAATTCCGGGTTCAATGCCCGGCAGCGGAAATCTTTTTTATTCTTATTTTTTACTTTAATTAAGCATGTCGCTTTATAATTCTAAGAATGCATCTACAATAAAGTGAATGATTTGCTTAATATATCTCTTAAAATATTCAAATATTTCTAAATATATAATTGTAACGCTCTGACTGCCACATTTTTAGTGACCACACTTCTATTCTCAGCCTGTGGGATCACTCTATCCGCTGCAGTACATTTTTTTGGTCAACAGAAGAATATCTCAAACGAGCCAATTAGATTTTAAATTATTTACATACAAAACATGATACAGAAAAGTACGCGTTTGACGCGCCAAAACATCCGCCTTTACATTTGCATTTCTAGAGATAAATGATAAAGAAAAAGATGAGAATTCTTCCTGTTGCGCATTTATTAAAATCAAAACCTATGTTTAATAAATATAGTTTTTCTTTCCATGTTCAATGGTCGGAAGCAGGAAATTTGGAGTATTTTTGTTAATTTAAAATATTTGTTTTATAAATATACCTTTACTTTTCTTCTCATATCTTTGGGTCTTAATAAGACGGCTAGCAACAATGTGAATGTTTTGCTAATATATTCCTTTAAATATTAACTCTTATCTAAACATATATTTTATGAATTCATATCATGATAAAAAAATCCGCTGTAGCACATTGGTTAAATCCTAATCTATGTTGCATTTACATGGCTTTGAATTCCGGGTTCAATGCCCGGCAGCGGAAATCTTTTTTATTCTTATTTTTTACTTTAATTAGGCATGTCGCTTTATAATTCTAAGAATGCATCTACAATAAAGGGAATGATTTGCTTAATATATCTCTTAAAATATTCAAATATTTCTAAATATATAATTGTAACGCTCTGACTGCCACATTTTTTAGTGACCACACTTCTATTCTCAGCCTGTGGGATCACTCTATCCGCTGCAGTACATTTTTTTGGTCAACAAAAGAATATCTCAAACAAGCCAATTAGATTTTAAATTATTTACATACAAAACATGATACAGAAAAGTACGCGTTTGACGCGCCAAAACATCCGCCTTTACATTTGCATTTCTAGAGATAAATGATAAAGAAAAAGATGAGAATTTTTCCTGTTGCACATTTATTAAAATCAAAACCTATGTTTAATAAATATAGTTTTGCTTTCCGTGTTCAATGGTCGGAAGCAGGAAATTTGGAGTATTTTTGTTAATTTAAAATATTTGTTTTATAGATATACCGTTGCTTTTCTTCTCATGTGTAACATGCGTGAACCGGATCCCGGTTTGGGAGTTGCATCGGTCGATGCATGTTTAATTCTGTACGTTTTGACTTAAGTCAAACGCTGCGTTTTCGGTTAAGGAAAACCCTTAGATGCGAGTTTTGTCTCATTCGTGGGTGTTGAGCCGTTTTTGAGAGAAACGAAAAAAGAGAAAAGTTGTTCTTGAGTGTTCTTGAGAATTCTGGAGATTTGAGGCTGTTCCTGGAGAGATCTGTAGCTGGGATCGTTGTAGGAGTTTCCTAGAAGCGTTTTGTTGCTTGTGTTAGGTTCAGATTCGTCTTGGCAAAGGTAAGTGCATGACCATGGCTTATCTAAGCTAGAGGATTCTTTAACCTGCTTGTTGTGTGATGTTAGGCTTGTTAGTTCGTTGCTATGGATGTTAGGAAGCTTTCTTGTGGCTTGGGATCGAGTTTTGTGGTTGTAGGAACGAAGATCCGGCGAGAAGCTTCGGGGAAATCACGGTGCTCGACATTGCGTCGATCGATGCATATCTTGCATCGGTTGATGCAGGTGCGAGGGCGGCACGTAAAACTCTAGGGTTTTTGCGTTACGTCGAGCATGCGCCGGTCGATGCAGATTGGGTATCGGTCGATGCAAGTTACACTTGCATTGGTCGATGCAGCTTCTGTGTCGATCGATGCTTCCCCATTTGGCATCAGACGATGCATGTGTGGGGTCGGTCGATGCTGAGTCCTGGTTTGTTATTTGTCGTTTGTTGATTGTTGTGTGTTGGTTATTGATACTCTATTGCTTGTGTGTATAGCCCAATAGATGGGAGGATTGCCTTACTGAGTGTTTATAAAATACTCATGCATTTCAATAAGTGTTTGTGGTGCAGGTAAAGGCAAAGTGTGATCGTGGAATCAAGGCAATGAAGAGGAGGATGTTCTAGGGACTCGGTTTGATGTTGTCTGGCTTGCTAGGTTGCTAGAGTTGAGTCATTAGAGCATTGCTAGGTTGCTGGTTCTATGATTTCTGCTATTTGATTATTGGATATTGTTGATGTTATGATTATTGGTTATTAATGGATTATTTATTGGATATTGATTGGTATTGGTTATTCCGCTGTTGGTTGTGATTGTGGTTAGGTGGCTAGTGGTTATGGGACCACTAGTTGTAGTTTTATTTATTATTATTATTTATTATTTATTACTTATTAAAAAAAAGGGTCGGTCGTTTCATTTTGGTATCAGAGCCCTTACGGTTCTAGGTTTGGGTTCACTTGGTTTCTATTGTAGATGTTTGGGATTGCATGTCTTGATTGATTATGTGAGTTAGTCAATTGTGTGTGGCATGGAGTCCTAGAACATCCTCTTCGAGCCGACTGTGTGATTCCACGGTGAGTTTATGTCTCTGTGTTATGATAGAAATTGTTTGCTTAGCCTTCTCTTCATGGTAGTGCAGATGGTTAGAGAGGATGCTGTGGCTGATCGAGGTCGTGGACGTGGTCGGAGTAGGGGCAGAGTCCCAGTGGTTAGTGCGACCAAGGGCCAGAGTGTGACAGCTGAGGGTGTTGGCGCGTCGCAGGGTGTTCCGAGGGATTCTGTGAGTGTGGCAGGAGGGGGTGGTGTTGATGCTCCAGTGGCCAGTGTTGCTCGGGTTTCGGGTGTGGGAGTCCCAGCGGGTGGGGTCCCTGGTACTGACTTTGCGGCTATGCTAGCACAGGTGTTAGAGCGGTTACCACCAGTGGTATCGGTTCAAGCTCAGGTAGTGCCACCAGTGGTGGCGGAGGAGCGGCAGCCAGGGGCTGCGGATGTGGGAGCACATAGACGTTATTTGTCTATGCTCAAGGAGATGAAAGATTTGTTCACTGAGAGTTTTCGGGTGGTACAGATCCTACTATTGCGGATGCGTGGAGGACGAGTGTGGAATGTAACTTCCATATTCTGAGATGTCCTGAGGAGTTTTGGGTGGACATAGGGGTCTACTATTTGAGTGGGGATGCTGAGTTGTGGTGGAGATCAGGTGCTGCTAGGAGAGTGCAGCGGGAGATGACTTGGGCTGACTTCGTCTTGGAGTTCAACCGCAAGTATTTTCCTAGAGAGGCATTGGATCGGTTGGAGGTGCAGTTCCTTCAGTTGTCTCAGGGGACACGGCCAGTGCGGGAGCTGGACTTGGAGTTCAGTCGACTTCTTTGTTATGGGGGTCGGGCTTTGGAGTCTGAGGAGGCTCAGATCAGGAGGTTTTTGAGGGCTCTACGTGATGAGTTGAGAGTTCACTGTAGAGGGCGGAGTTATGCTACGCGTGCAGAGCTGGTTGAGACTGCAGCAGAGATTGAGGAGGATATCCGGGCACAGTCAGTGGCGGTAGCTCCAGCAGTTCAGCCTAGTAAGGCTCAGCAGCAGGGTGGTTCTAGCAGGGGCGGTAGGCATGCTCAGGGAACCAAGAGGAAGTGGGAGGCTACACAGAAGCCGAGTGGTGCGGGTTGCTTCGGTTGTGGGAGCAAGGATCACAGGGTTGCTAGTTGTCCCAAGAGTAGTGTTTCGACGACAGGACTTTTTGTCCCAAGTTGCAGCCGGCAGCAGTGGCAGCGTTGCAGCAGGTGCAGCTTGGAGGTCAGCAGGTGGCACGGATTGAGCAGGGGCCACGGGTTTACACGACAGTAGAGACTGGTGGAACCAGTGCTGGGGCAATCACAGGGACCCTGTTGGTGGGCGGGTTTAAGTCCCACGTTATGTTTGATCATGGAGCTTCTCATAGCTTCATTACTCCGGAGTGTGCAGAGTGTGTGGGGATCAGCGGGGATCCTGGAGAGCATGCAGGAGTTGTCAGGGTTGCGGGAGGTGAGTTCCTGAGAGTGATTGGACGGGCTAGAGGAATTGATATTCAGATCGAAGGGGAGTCGTGGCTAGCGGATTTGTTATCAGTCCAGTGGAGCTATATGATGTTATTCTCTGGATGGATTGGTTGCATCGGCATAGGGTGCATTTGGATTGCCATCGGGGTAGAGTGGAGTTTGAGCGTTCAGGAGGGAAGTTGGTTTTTCAGGGTATTAGACCGACTTTGGGGAGTCTCGTGATCTCAGCCATTCAGGCGGGGAAGATTATCGAGAAAGGCCGTGAGGCTTATCTGGTTACTATATCTATGCCAGAGTCAGTGGGGAAGTCTACGGTTAGCGGTATTCCAGTAGTGGAGGAGTTTGAGGATGTGTTTCAGTCTTTGCAGGGATTACCACCATCTCGGTCGGATCCTTTTACCATTTAACTGGAACCGGGGATGACACCGTTATCCAAGGCTCCTTACTGAATGGCTCCAGCAGAGATGGCAGAGCTGAAGAAGCAGCTAGAGGATTTGTTGAGTAAGGGATTCATCCGTCCTAGTGTATCACCGTGGGGAGCGCCGGTGTTGTTTGTGAAAAAGAAGGATGGGAGTTTCAGGTTGTGTATAGATTATCGGGGTTTGAACCGGCTCACTGTGAAGAACAAGTACCCTCTTCCTAGGATCGATGAGTTGTTGGATCAGTTGAGGGGTGCTACTTGGTTCTCTAAGGTAGATCTGCCATCGGGTTATCATCAGATACCGATAGATGAGGCAGATGTGAGGAAGACTGCTTTCAGGACTAGGTATTGGCACTATGAGTTTGTGGTGATGCCTTTCGGGTTGACTAACGCGCCAGCAGCATTTATGAGATTGATGAACAGCGTGTTTCAGGAGTTTCTGGATGTGTCTGTTATCATTTTCATCGACGATATCCTGGTTTATTCTAAGAGTCCTGAAGAGCATGCAGTGCATTTGAGGGCAGTTATGGAGAAGCTGCGGGAGCAGAAGTTGTTTGCCAAGTAGAGCAAGTGTAGTTTTTGGCAGCGTGAGATGGGCTTTCTGGGTCACATGTTTCTGCAGAGGGGGTCTCTGTAGATCCAGAGAAGATTCAGGCTATCAGAGATTGGCCTAGACTGCAGAATGCCACAGAGATCAGGAGTTTTCTTGGATTGGCAGGGTACTACAGGAGATTTGTGCAGGGGTAAGCAGAGCACGTCCTATGACTAAGTTGACAGGGAAGGATGTTCCTTTTGTCTGGTCAGAAGAGTGTAAGGAAGGCTTTGCAAGCCTGAAGGAGATGTTGACTCTTGCGCCAGTGTTGGCTTTGCCTGAGCAGGGAGAACCCTATGTGGTTTATACAGATGCATCTAAAGTTGGTTTGGGGTGTGTTCTGATGCAACATGGGAAGGTGATTGCCTATGCTTCGCGGCAGTTGCGGGTGCATGAAGGCAACTATCCTACTCATGATTTAGAGATGGGTGCTGTAGTTTTTGCCTTGAAGATTTGGAGATCTTATCTTTATGGTGCAAAGGTACAGGTGTTCACAGATCATAAGAGCCTGAAGTATATATTCACTCAGCCTGAGTTGAATTTGAGACAGAGGCGGTGGATGGAGCTTGTGGCGGATTATGATTTGGAGATAGCCTATCATCCTGGTAAGGCTAACACGGTTGCAGATGCTCTGAGTCGGAAGAGGGTAGCTTCGGCTCAGGAGTAGGAGATGGAGTCTCTGGTAGGAGAGATCAGTGCTTTGAGTTTGTGTGCTGTTTCACAGGAACCGTTAGGTTTGGAAGCAGTAGATAGAGCAGATCTTCTGAGTAGGGTGCGGTTGGCTCAGGATAAGGATTTGGGGCTGGTGAATGCCTCTAAGGATGTGGATTAAGAGTATTAGGTCTCAGATAATGGTAATATCTTGGTGCACGGTCGGTTTGTGTGCCCAAGGATGAGGAGTTGAGGCAGGAGATTCTGAGAGAGGCTCATGCGAGCAAGTTGTCCATTCATCCAGGAGCGACTAAGATGTACCGTGACCTCAAGAGGTACTATCATTGGGTCGGGATGAATAAGGATGTGGCTAGTTGGGTTTCGAGGTGTGATGTGTGTCAGCTGGTGAAGGCTGAGCATCAGGTTCCTAGCGGGTTACTGAAGAGTTTACCCATTCCTGAGTGGAAGTGGGATATGATCACCATGGATTTTGTGGTAGGATTGCTAGTGTCACAGACCTTTGATGCTATTTGGGTCATTGTGGACCGGTTGACTAAGTCAGCACATTTTCTGGCCATTAAGAAGACTGATGGAGCAGCGGTCTTGGCTAAGAAGTATGTGAGAGAGATAGTCAGATTGCATGGGGTGCCAGCGAGCATTGTGTCTGACAGGGATTCTAAGTTCACTTCGGTGTTCTGGAAGGCATTTCAGGCAGAGATGGACACTAAGGTGCATATGAGTACATCTTATCATCCCCAGACAGATGGACAGTCTGAGAGGACGATCCAGACACTGGAGGATTTGCTGAGGATGTGTGTGCTGGATTGGGGTGGCCATTGGGCAGATCACCTGAACCTGGTAGAGTTTGCTTACAACAACAGTTATCAGGCGAGTATTAAGATGGCTCCTTATGAGGCTTTGTATGGGAGACCATGTCATACACCATTATGCTGGACTCAGGTGGGGGAGAGGAGCATGTTTGGTGCTAGTTTTGTTCAGGAGACCTCAGAGAAGATTCGGGTTCTCAAGCTGAACATGAAGGAGGCTCGGGATAGGCAGAGGAGTTATGCGGATAGGAGGAGGAGAGATCTTGAGTTTCAGGTAGGAGACATAGTTTACCTCAAGATGGCCATGTTGCGGGGTCCGAACAGGTCATTGTCAGAGACTAAGTTGAGTCCGAGGTATATGGGTCCATTCAGAGTGATTGAGCGGGTTGGACCAGTAGCATATAGATTGGAGTTACCTGAGGTGATGCGTGCATTCCATAAGGTTTTCCATGTGTCTATGTTGCGGAAGTGTCTCCGTGAGGGTGAGCAGGTGTTGGCTAAGATTCCTGAGGATCTTCAGCCTAACATGACTTTGCAGACGAGACCAGTGAGGGTTCTCGAGAGGAGGATCAAGGAACTTCGGAAGAAGAAGATTCCTTTGATGAGAGTCCTGTGGGACTGTGATGGTGTTGAGGAGCAGACTTGGGAGCCTGAGGCAAAGATGAAGGCAAGATTCAAGAAGTGGTATGAGAAGCATGCCGCAACTTGAGCTTGTTTAGCCGGGGCCCATTTGTAATCCGTGGCTGGAGCGGGAATGGAGTATTCCAGCCCATCTCTCTTGTTACTCGGTCGCTTGGGGTGGTTGGTTGTGTGACTCTGTAACAAGATGAGGTGGTGTTCGGGGTACAAAGTTTCCGTGAGGCAGGGTTTGGAGGAAAGTTTCCTGGAATAGAGGTTTCCAAAAGTGGAAATTTTCCAAAAATGGAAAGTGCTAAAATATGGAAAGTTTTACGGGAGTTAGAATTTGTCCATTTTAGCGGTGGAGAGCCTTGGAGGGGATTGTGTGTGGCCTTAGTGGCGGACTTTTGAGTCATTGTGCCCGTGTGTGGCAGTCTTTTTAGACATTGTGTGGTCTTTGTGACGGGCTTTTTTAGCCAGAGAGTGTCTTTGTGATGGTCCTATTTAGGACATTTGTTTGGCCTTGGTGGCGGTCCTCTTTAGGACATTTGTTTGGCCTTGGTGGCGGTCCTCTTTAGGAAATTTGTTTGGCCTTGGTGGCGGTCCTCTTTAGGACATTTGTGGCCTTTATGGTGGGCTGTTTAGCCAGAGTGTCTTTGTGACGGTCCTTCGGGACAGATGGTCTTTGTGACGGTCCTTCGGGATAGATGGTCTTTGTGACGGGCTTTTTAGCCAGAGTGTTTTTGTGACGGTCCTCTTTAGGACGTTTGTTTGGCCTTGGTGGCGGTCCTCTTTAGGACATTTGTTTGGCCTTGGTGGCGGTTATCTTTAGGACATTTATTTGGCCTTGGTGGCGGTCCTCTTTAGGACATTTGTTTGGCCTTTGTGGGGGCCCTTGTGGCATGTATATGATCCTTGTGTGGTCATGTGGTATTCTAGTGAGGGGATATGTGGTTGGTAGGACATTGAGATGTTTTACGCGAGCCACGGGAAGGAAACCTAGATAGGGATAGGACTGAGACGTGTTCAGAACCGTTTGCTCGCGACTCTTGAGGGACTTAGGTTCTCCTAGTACTACCATATTCAAAGACTTTGTGACTTGGGAATATGGTTGGTATATCGACTTCGGATGACGATCCGGGGGCTCGCTATAGGGTGGCAACCCGAGAGACGAGTTAGATTTTCCTTATATATTATGGCATGCGGGTCTAGGCCCGATGAGGAGCCAACATTATGGCATGCAGACTTAGGTCTGATGAGGAGCCAATAAAAACTCAAGGTTTAGGCCTATGAGTAAAGGAAAGTCCAAAAGTCGAGAGCAAATGACGCCTAGAGCGTGAGTCTATCGCCTAGAGGTGACCTTCTGTATATCAGTCGGAGGAGTGCGCGCCGTGGAGACGGTTGTGCAGGAGTCCTTGGCTGATGGTTGTTCGAGATTCGAGGACGAAACTAGTTTGGTGGGGGAGAATTGTAACATCCGTGAACCGGAATCCCGGTTTGGGAGTTGCATCGGTCGATGCAGATGGTGCATCGGTCGATGCATGTTCAATTCTGTGCGTTTTGACTTAAGTCAAATGCTGCGTTTTGGGTTAAGGAAAACCCTTAGATGCGAGTTTTGTCTCATTCGTGGGTGTTGAGCCGTTTTTGAGAGAAACGAAAAGAGAGAAAAGTTGTTCTTGGGTGTTCTTGAGAATTCTGGAGATTTGAGGCTGTTCTTGTAGAGATCTGTAGCTGGGATCGTTGTAGGAGTTTCCTAGAAGCGTTTTCTTCCTTGTGTTAGGTTCAGATTCGTCTTGGCAAAGGTAAGTGCATGACCATGGCTTATCTAAGCTAGAGGATTCTTTAACCTGCTTGTTGTGTGATGTTAGGCTTGATAGTTCGTTGCTATGGACGTTAGGAAGCTTTCTTGTGGCATGGGATCGAGTTTTGTGGTTGTAGGAACGAAGATCCGGCGAGAAGCTTCGGGGAAATCACGGTGTTCGACATTGCGTCGATCGATGCATATCTTGCATCGATCGATGCAAGTGCGTGGACGGCGCGTAAAACTCTAGGGTTTTCGCGTTACGTCGAGCATGTGTCGGTCGATGCAGATTGGGTATCGGTCGATGCAGCTTCTGTGTCGATCGTTGCTTCCCCATTTGGCATCGGTTGATGCATGTGTGGCGTCGGTCGATGCTGAGTCCTGGTTTGTTATTTGTCGTTTGTTGATTGTTGTGTGTTGGTTATTGATACTCTATTGCTTGTGTGTATAGCCCAGTAGATGGGAGGATTGCCTTACTGAGTGTTTATAAAATACTCATGCATTGCAATAAATGTTTGTGGTGCAGGTAAAGGCAAAGTGTGATCGTGGAATCAAGGCAATGAAGAGGAGGATGTTCTAGGGACTCGGTTTGATGTTGTCTGGCTTGCTAGGTTGCTAGAGTTGAGTCATTAGAGCATTGCTAGGTTGCTGGTTCTATGATTTCTGCTATTTGATTATTGGATATTGTTGATGTTATGATTATTGGTTATTAATGGATTATTTATTGGATATTGATTGGTATTGGTTATTCCTCTGGTTGTTGTAATTGTGGTTAGGTGGCTAGTGGTTATGGGACCACTAGTTGTAGTTTTATTTATTATTATTATTTATGATTTATTACTTATTAAAAAAAAAAAGGGTCGGTCGTTTCATCATGTCTTTGGGTCTTAATAAGACGGCTAGCAACAATGTGAATGTTTTGCTAATATATTTCTTTAAATATTAACTCTTATTTAAACATATATTATATGGATTCATATCATTATAAAAAATCCGCTGTAGCACATTGGCTAAATCCTTATCTATGTTGCATTTACATGGCTTTGAATTCCGGGTTCAAAGCCCGGCCGCGGAAATCTTTTTTAACTTTTTTTTTTACTTTAATTAAGCCTGTTGCTTTATAATTCTAAGAATGCATCTACAATAAAGTGAATGATTTGCTTAATATATCTCTTAAAATATTCAAATATTTCTAAATATATAATTGTAATGCTACGACTGCCACATTTTTTAGTGACCACACTTCTATTCTCAGCCTTTGGGATCACTCTATCCGCTGCAGTACATTTTTTTGGTCAACAAAAGAATATCTCAAACGAGCCAATTGGATTTTAAATTATTTACATACAAAACATGATACAGAAAAGTACGCGTTTGACGTGACAAAACATCCGCCTTTACATTTGCATTTCTAGAGATAAATGATAATGAAAAAGATGAGAATTCTTCCTGTTGCACATTTATTAAAATCAAAACCTATGTTTAATAAATATAGTTTTGCTTTCCGTGTTCAATGGTCGGAAGCAGGAAATTTGGAGTATTTTTGTTAATTTAAAATATTTGTTTTTATAGATATACCTTTGCTTTTCTTCTCATGTCTTTGGGTCTTAATAAGACGGCTAGCAACAATGTGAATGTTTTGCTAATATATTCCTTTAAATATTAACTCTTATCTAAACATATATTTTATGAATTCATATCATAACAAAAAATCCGCTGTAGCACATTGGTTAAATCCTAATCTATGTTGCATTTACATGGCTTTGAATTCCGGGATCAAAGCCCGGCAGCGGAAATCTTTTTTAATTTTTTTTCTGACTTTAATTAAGCATGTCGCATTATAATTCTAAGAATGCATCTACAATAAACTGAATGTTTTGCTTAATATGTCTATTAAAATATCCAAATATATCTAAATATATAATTGTAACACTACGACTGCCACATTTTTTAGTGACCACACTTCTATTCTCAGCCTGTGGGATCACTCTATCCGCTGCAGTACATTTTTTTGGTCAACAAAAGAATATCTCAAACGAGCCAATTGGATTTTAAATTATTTACATACAAAACATGATACAGAAAAGTACGCGTTTGACGCGCCAAAACATCCGCCTTTACATTTGCATTTCTAGAGATAAATGATAAAGAAAAAGATGAGAATTATTCCTGTTGCACATTTATTAAAATCAAAACCTATGTTTAATAAATATAGTTTTTCTTTCCGTGTTCAATGGTCGGAAGCAGGAAATTTGGAGTATTTTTGTTAATTTAAAATATTTGTTTTATAGATAGACCTTTGCTTTTCTTCTCATGTCTTTGGGTCTTAATAAGACGGCTAGCAACAATGTGAATGTTTTTCTAATATATTTCTTTAAATATTAACCCTTATCTAAACATATATTATATGAATTCATATCAGAATAAAAAATCTGCTGTAGCACATTGGTTAAATCCTTATCTATGTTGCATTTACATGGCTTTGAATTCCGGGTTCAAAGCTCGGCAGCGGAAATCTTTTTTAACTTTTTTTTTTACATTAATTAAGCATGTTGCTTTATAATTCTAAGAATGTATCTACGATAAAGTGAATGATTTGCTTAATATATATCTTAAAATATTCAAATATATCTAAATATATAATTGTAATGATAAGACTGCCACATTTTTAGTGACCACACTTCTATTCTCAGCCTTTGGGATCACTCTATCTGCTGTAGTACATTTTTTTGTCAACAAAAGAATATCTCAAACGAGCCAATTGGATTTTAAATTATTTACATAAAAAACCTAATACAGAAAAGTACGCGTTTGACGCGCCAAAACATCCACCTTTACATTTGCATTTCTAGAGATAAATGATAAAGAAAAAGATGAGAATTCTTCTTGTTGCACATTTATTAAAATCAAAACCTATGTTTAATAAATATATTTTTGCTTTCCGTGTTCAATGGTCGAAAGCAGGAAATTTTGAGTATTTTTGTTAATTGAAAATATTTGTTTTATAGATATACCTTTGCTTTTCTTCTCATGTCTTTGGGTCTTAATAAGACGGGTAGCAACAATGTGAATGTTTTGCAAATATATTTTTTTAAAATATTAACTCTTATCTAAACATATATTATATGAATACATATCATAATAAAAAATCCGCTGTAGGACATTGGTTAAATCCTTATCTATGTTGCATTTACATTGGCTTTGAATTCCGGGTTCAAAGCCCGGCAGCGGAATTTTTTTTTAATTTTTTTTTTGACTTTAATTAAGCATGTCGCTTTATAATTCTAAGAATGCATCTACAATAAAGTGAATGATTTGCTTAATATATCTCTTAAAATATTCAAATATTTCTAAATATATAATTGTAACGCTAGGACTGCCACAGTTTTTAGTGACCACACTTCTATTCTCAGCCTGTGGGATCACTCTATCCGCTGCAGTACATTTTTTTGGTCAACAAAAGAATATCTCAAACGAGCCAATTAGATTTTAAATTATTTACATACAAAACATGATACAGAAAAGTACGCGTTTGACGCGCCAAAACATCCGCCTTTACATTTGCATTTCTAGAGATAAATGATAAAGAAAAAGATGAGAATTCTTCTTGTTGCACATTTATTAAAATCAATACCTATGTTTAATAAATATATTTTTGCTTTCCGTGTTTAATGGTCGGAAGCAGGAAATTTGGAGTATTTTTGTTAATTGAAAATATTTGTTTTATAGATATACCTTTGCTTTTCTTCTCATGTCTTTGGGTCTTAATAAGACGGCTAGCAACAATGTGAATGTTTTGCTAATATATTTCTTTAAATATTAACTCTTATCTTAACATATATTATATGAATTCATGTCGTAATAAAAAATCCGCTGTAGCACATTGGTTAAATCCTTATCTATGTTGCATTTACATGGCTTTGAATTCCGGGTTCAAAGCCCGGCAGCGGAAATCTTTTTAATTTTTTTTTTTACTTTAATTAAGCATGTCGCTTTATAATTCTAAGAATGCATCTACAATAAAGTGAATGATTTGCTTAATATATCTCTTAAAATATTCAAATATTTCTAAATATATAATTGTAACGCTACGACAGCCACATTTTTTAGTGACCACACTTCTATTCTCAGCCTGTGGGATCACTCTATCCGCTGCAGTACATTTTTTTGGTCAACAAAAGAATATCTCAAACGAGCCAATTGAATTTTAAATTATTTATATACAAAACATGATACAGAAAAGTACGCGTTTGACGCGCCAAAACATCCGCCTTTACATTTGCATTTCTAGAGATAAATGATAAAGAAAAAGATGAGAATTCTTCTTGTTGCACATTTATTAAAATCAAAACCTATGTTTAATAAATATATTTTTGCTTTCCGTGTTCAATGGTCGGAAGCAGGAAATTTGGAGTATTTTTGTTAATTGAAAATATTTGTTTTATAGAAATAGCAAGGTTCCAACATCCTACAATGCTCTATCAACTCAATACTAGCAACCTAACAATAGCTAGACCACAATCAATCAAGCCTCTAGAACATCCTCCTCCTCATCGCCTTTGATTCCACGATCACACTTTTCCTTTCCCTGCACACCACAAACAACAATTGAGATGCGTAAGTATTATCATAAATACTTAGTGAGGCCGTCCTCCCATCTACTAGGTTATACACACAAGCATATGAGACCCTCATGTTTAAGCAAAACAAACAACACACAACAATACATCAAACCAGGAAAACAAGTCTCGGCTGAGACCAGTGTCGACCGATGCCTCACGGTGTCGATCGATGCTACAAACAATGGTGTCGACCGATGCTAAACAGTGTGGACCGATGCCCCTCAAAATGGTGTCGACCGATGCTAAACAGTGTCGATCGATGCCTTCTCTGCAGACACGATATGCGCGAATCCGAATGTCGAACCCTCCTTCCAAATCATCTCGAATCCGACTCAAACTCACCCAATTACCACGGAAATCACTGGGAATCACAAAAGCAACGAACCCAAACAACAAAACAACACAAACAGCAAAGAAAACACCCAAACAAGAGAGATCTCATGCTTAGATCAACCATGGTCAAGCACTCACCTCAAGAACAGGAAGAATGGATTGAGAAACGTGGAAAACAACACCTCCAGAAGCTCCCCCTTCGTTTCCAGCAACAGTTATCACTTCTACAGCCTCAGATATCTCCAAAATCTCCAAGAACAAGCCCAGAAAAACTCAGAAACGTTTTCTCTCTGACTCTCTCTTTTTCTCACTAAGCGGCGACCAAAAGAACTTCAAAAAACCCTTAAATTCGTCTTTAGACACTTATAACACGATTTAGGGATTTAATTGAACCAAACCGAACCAATTCGGCAATTAATCAAACCCGACCGAACCGAAAAACATGGTGTCGATCGATGCACCCAAGAGTGTCGATCGACACCCACACCAAAATTACAAAAACTGGTTTGCGGGTGTTACAATTCTCCCCCACCAATATGGATTCGTCCCCGAATCCCGCAATACCGTCCATTGCCACGGACCTCCATGCCACCTTCAGCACGGCCCGCACGTCCCCATACCGGACTAAACACCGTCAGCACAGGTTCCTGTGCCACTGTCGCAACAGCCCGCACACCTCCGACTCTCGAGGTCTCCCTCTAGCCAATATACTCGCATCATAAACACTATTTGCTCACAACTCAGTGCTTCCTCCGTACGTGGTCGCAACCAACGAATCATGCCGACTCGCTATCTGGCCAACCGCCTTAAGCTACGGCATCCAGGAAGTCACTCACACACACTCCCCCCGCTCTCGGGTCGCAACCGTCGAGACATACCGGCTCACTGCCGAGCCTCAGCTCACAGCTACGGTATCCAGGGAGCCTCACATATCCCGCTCTTGGGTCGTCACCCTCAAGCGCGCTCTCGGATCGTCATCCGAAGCAACATACCACTCCCACTCTGTGGCCACAAAGTCCATCGAGCTATCGGTATCACGTGAGTTGGGCCCGCACGGCCTTGAGCAAAACAAATACTGATGCCAACGAGTATCTCCCGGCTAGATCTACCTCAACATTTCCACAAAACTTTCTTTTTAGAAACATCTAATTCCAGAAACTTTCCTTTTGTGGAAACTTTCTATTTATGGAAACTTCCAAAAATAGAAACCCGAGCTATTTCTCTTTTCCCATGACAACAACAGTCAACACAAAGAAAAATACTCATCTTATTAATCTCAAAAATGTCATAATCGTTACAATCTCAAAGAAATTACATCAGAAAAAGCAAAAATACAATAACCGGAGCCATCAATCCGCATCCCGAGCACCACCTTATCTTGGTACTTAGTCACACAACCAACCACCCCTAAGCGACCAAATACCAAGAGAGATGGGCTGGAATACTCTGTACCCGCTCCAGCCACGGACTACAACTATGACCCGGCTAGACAAGCTCAAGTCGCGGTCTGCTTCTCAAACCACTTCTTAAACCTTGCCTTCATCCTCGCCTCGGGCTCCCAAGTCTGCTCCTCTACTCCGTCACAGTCCCACAAGACTCTCATCAAAGGGATCTTCTTCTTCCAAAGTTCCTTGACTCTCTCCTCTCGAGCACCCTCAATGGTCTCGCCTCTAAAGTCATGTTAGGCTGAAGATCCTCAGGAATCTTAGCAACCAACTGATCACCCTCGTGAAGACACTTCCTCAGCCTCGACAATTGACATACCTTGTGGAACGCACGCATAACCTCAGGCAACTCCAACCGGTATGCCACTGGTCCCACCCGCTCAACCACTCTGAACGGACCCATGTACCTCGGACTCAACTTAGTCTCTGCCAGTAACCTGTTCGGACCCCGCAACATGGCCATCTTGAGGTACACTCTATCACCAACCTGAAACTCAAGATCCTTTCTCCTCTTATCAGCATAGCTCTTCTGCTGATCCTGAGCCTCCTTCATGTTCAGCCTCAAAACCCGAATCTTCTCCGAGGTCTCCTGAACAAAATCTGCACCAAATATGCTCCTCTCCCCCACCTGAGTCCAACATAACGGTGTACGACACGGCCTCCCATACAAAGCCTCATAAGGAGCCATCCCAATACTAGCCTGGTAGCTGTTGTTATAGGCAAACTCCACCAAGCTCAAGTGATCTGCCCAATGACCACCCCAATCCAACACACACATCCTCAATAAATCCTCCAAAATCTGGATCGTCCTCTCTGACTGACCGTCCGTCTGAGGATGATAGGCTGTACTCATATGCACCTTCGTGCCCATCTCTGCCTGAAACGCCCTCCAGAACACCGAAGTGAACTTGGAATCTCTATTAGACACAATACTAGCAGGCACACCGTGCAATCTGACTATCTCCCTCACGTACTTCTTGGCCAAAACCGCTGCTCCATCAGTTTTCTTGATGGCCAGAAAATGAGCAGACTTAGTCAAACGGTCCACAATGACCCAAATAGCATCAAACCTCCTCGACAGAGGCAAACCCACTACAAAGTCCATCGTGATCAAATCCCACTTCCACTCTGTAATAGGCAAACTCTGTAGTAAACCACCAGGAACCTGATGCTCCGCCTTCACCAGCTGGCAAGTATCACACTTCGCCACCCAGTCGGCTACGTCCTTCTTCATCCCGACCCAGTGATAATACCGCTTGAGGTCACGGTACATCTTGGTCGCCCCTGGATGAATAGAGAACTTGCTCGAATGAGCCTCTCTCAGTATCTCCTGCCTCAAATCCTCACCCTTGGGCACACAGATCCGACCATGCACAAGGATAGTACCATTAGCAGAAACCTGATACTCTGCACCCGCAGCCTTAGAGGCATTCACCAGCCCCTCATCGCTCTCCTGAGCTAACCTCACTCTACTCAACAAATCCGCTCTATCAGCTGCCTCCAAACCCAAAGGTTCCTGTGAGATAGCACACAAACTCAATGCACTAATCTCACCTACCAACGCCTCCATATCCTGCTCCTGAGCCGAAGCCACCCGCTTCCGACTCAAGGCATCTGCAACCAGGTTAGCTTTACCAGGGTGGTAAGCTATGTCCAAATCATAATCCGCTACTAACTCCATCCAACGTCTCTGCCTCAAATTCAGCTCAGGCTGAGTAAAATGTACTTCAGACTCTTGTGATCTGTAAATACCTGTACCTTCCCACCATACAGATAGGATCTCCAAATCTTAAGAGCAAAGATCACTGCTGCCATCTCCAAATCATGAGTAGGGTAATTAGCTTCATGCTTCAGCAACTGCCGCGAAGCATAGGGTATAACCTTCCCCTGCTGCATAAGTACACAACCCAACCCCACTCTAGAAGCGTCTGTATACACAACATAAGGCTCGTCCTGCTCATGCAGTGCTAACACCGGCGTGGTAGTCAACATCTGCTTGAGACTTGCAAAACTTGCCTCACACTCCGGTGACCATACAAATGGAACATCCTTCCCTGTAAGCTTAGTCATCGGCTGTGCATACTCGCAAAACCCCGAACAAACCTCCTGTAGTAACCTGCTAACCCCAGGAAACTCCGAATCTCAGTGACACTCTGCGGCCTCGGCCACTCCCTGATGGACTGAATCTTCTCTGGATCCACTGAAACTCCCTCAGCTGAAACAATATGACCCAAGAACCCCATCTCACGCTGCCAGAAACTGCACTTACTCAGCTTAGCAAACAACTTCTGCTCCCTCAGCTTCTCCAACACTGCTCTCAAATGTACTGCATGCTCCTCAGGACCCTTAGAATATACCAAGATGTCGTCGATGAAAATGATGACTGACACGTGCAGAAACTCCTGGAACACGCTGTTCATCAATCTCATAAACGCAGCTGGCGCGTTTGTCAACCCAAACGACATCACCACAAACTCGTAGTGCCCATATCTCGTCCTGAAGGCTGTCTTCCTCACATCAGCCTCATGTATTGGAATCTGATGATATCCTGATGCCAAGTCGATCTTGGAGAACCAAGTAGCACCCCTCAACTGATCCAACAACTCATCAATCCTCGGGAGAGGGTACTTGTTCTTCACAGTGACTCGGTTCAAACCCCGATAGTCAATACACAACCGAAAACTCCGATCCTTCTTCTTAACAAACAACACCGGAGCTCCCCACGGTGAACAACTAGGACGGATAAAACCCTTGCTCAACAAATCTTCCAGCTGCTTCTTCACCTCTGCCATCTCTGCTGGAGCCATCCTGTAAGGAGCCTTGGATAACGGCATCGTCCCCGGTTCCAGCTCAATAGTAAAAGGATCCGACCGAGATGGTGGTAATCCCTGCAATGACTGGAACACATCCTCAAAGTCCTCCACAACCGAAATACCGCTAACCGTAGACTTCCCCACTGACTCTGGCATAGATATAATAACCAGATAAGCTTCACGGCCCTTCTCGATCATCTTCCCAGCCTGAACGGCTGAGATCACGAGACTCCCCGAAGTCGGTCTAATGCCCTGAAAAACCAACTTCCCTCCTGGACGCTCAAATTCCACTCTACCCCGATAGCAGTCCAAATGCACCTTATACCGATGCAACCAATCCATACCAAGAATAACATCATACAACTCCACTGGACTGATAAGCAAATCCGCTGGCCACGACTCTCCTGCGATCTGAATATCAACTCCTCCAGCTCGTCCAATAACCCTCAGGAACTTGCCTCCCGCAACTCTGACAACTCCTGAACGTTCTCCAGAATCCCCTCTGATCCCCGCACTCTCGGCACACTCTGGAGTAATGAAGCTATGAGAAGCTCCAGAATCAAACATAACATGGGACTTAAACCCGCCCACCAACAAGGTCCCTACACAAACCTCATGTGTTGAGAACCTAACACTTGACCACAAGCAAAAACAAATATAATCTGAACTATTGAATTGACTAAGTTCGAATCTCAGAAGTTATACCTGTGATCGCTCCTGCACTAGTGCCACCGGGCTCCTGGGTCGAGTACACCTGAGTCGTCGGCTCGATCCATCCCACCGGCTGCACACCGTGCTGCACACCCTGCTGTACCCCTGACTGAGCTCCAGCCTGCAACACTGCTACTGCCCTCTGCTGCAACTTGGGACAACGAGGCTTGATATGTCCCGTCTCTCTGCAGTAGTAACACACTCGAGTATCTGTCCGCGGCTCCGTCACCGCCCGCTGCTCTGTCACTGCCCGCTGCTCACCTCTCTGTGGACAGCTAGTCACCTTGTGGTCCCTGCTACCACACCCAAAGCATCTCGCAGCCCCGTGCCTCGACCTCTGCATAACATCAAACTTCCGTTTCTGCCCCTGCGCAGGCTTGCCGCCCTTGCTAGGAACAGAAAGCGGCTGAGACTGCTGTGGTTGCACCGAAGAACTGACCCCAACCACCTGTGACCTCAAGTCATCCTCTATCCCAGCTGCAACCTCAACCAACCCCGCTCTCGTAGCATAGCTCCTCACTCTGCACCGAGTCCTCAAATCATCCCGCAGAGCCAACAAAAACCTCCGCACCTGAGCCGACTCTAGCTCCCATGCCCTGCCTGCATACCCCACAAGCCGACTGAACTCTGCATCCAGCTCCCGCACTGTACGGTCCCCCTGAGTCAACCCCAAGAACCGTGCCTCCATACGATCAAGAGCCTCCTAAGGAAAATACTTGGAGTTAAACTCCCTCACAAAATCTCCCCAAGACATACCCCGCTGCACCCTCCGTGCTGTCACCGACCTCCACCACACACGTGCATCTCCTGACAAGTAAAACACTGCCAGATCCACCCTGTACCGGTCGGAACACCTAAGCGAAAGGAAAATATCCTCCATCCGCTCTCTCCACTCATCCGCTACACTCGGATCGGTACTTCCTGAGAAATACCCTGCTCCCACATGCCGCAGCTGCTCCATCATCCGCACATACTGAGCATCCACTACCTCGGCCCCCGGCTACACACCTGCCTGCAAACCCGCCACAGGCTGCACCCCTGGAACCTGCCCACCACCCACTGGCGGCTCCACTGGATCCTGCCCACCAACCACTGGCGGCACTACTGGATCCTCCCCACCAACCACTGGCGGCACTACTGGATCCTGCCCACCAACCACTGGCAGCACAACTGCTGGAAGTCGCTGCAAAACCTGAGCTAGCAAGTCCATCAAGACATCCTCCCTGCCCAGAGCACCCTCAGCTGCAACCCTCACACCCGGGGCAACACCGTGACCGACACCGGGCCCATCCGCCCTGCCGTCACCCAAACCAGCCTGGTCTCCAGACACACTAGGATGAACCTGTGACTCCGCCACCTCCTCACTGGCCATGCTCTGAGTCACACTCACACTGGCCTCAGGAACCTGACCTCGTCCCCGACCACGACCACGACCACGCCCACGACCACGACCACGACGACGACCAACAGCATCCTCACCTCTAACCATTTGTATCATCCAAGAACAGAAGGCTAAGCAAACAATAATTCTAATACACAAAAACACAACTTACCATGGAATCACAAAACAGGCTCGAATAGGATATTCTAGGACTTCATGCCACACACAATTGACCAATCACACATTCAATCATAGCATGGAATCCTAAACATCAACAGCAAAAGCACAATGAACCCTAGACCTAGAACCGTAAGGGCTCTGATACCAAAATGAAACAACCCTTCCCGTTTTTTTTCTTTAATACCTTAATTTACTAGTGGTCCCATACCCACTAACAACCTAACACAAACAATAACCACGGATAACCAAATAAAACAAATTCCATTAAACCAAAAGAATACCAACAACAATAATCCAATAAACAACAATGAAATAGCAAGGTTCCAACATCCTACAATGCTCTATCAACTCAATACTAGCAACCTAACAATAGCTAGACCACAATCAATCAAGCCTCTAGAACATCCTCCTCCTCATCGCCTTTGATTCCACGATCACACTTTTCCTTTACCTGCACACCACAAACAACAATTGAGATGCGTAAGTATTATCATAAATACTTAGTGAGGCCGTCCTCCCATCTACTAGGTTATACACACAAGCATATGAGACCCTCATGTTTAAGCAAAACAAACAACACACAACAATACATCAAACCAGGAAAACAAGTCTCGGCTGAGACCAGTGTCGACCGATGCCTCACGGTGTCGATCGATGCTACAAACAATGGTGTCGACCGATCCTAAACAGTGTCGACCGATGCCCCTCAAAATGGTGTCGACCGATGCTAAACAGTGTCGATCGATGCCTTCTCTGCAGACACGATCTGCGCGAATCCGAATGTCGAACCCTCCTTCCAAATCATCTCGAATCCGACTCAAACTCACCCAATTACCACGAAAATCACTGGGAATCACAAAAGCAACGAACCCAAACAACAAAACAACACAAACAGCAAAGAAAACACCCAAACAAGAGAAATCTCATGCTTAGATCAACCATGGTCAAGCACTCACCTCAAGAACAGGAAGAATGGATTGAGAAACGTGGAAAACAACACCTCCAGAAGCTCCCCCTTCGTTTCCAGCAACAGTTATCACTTCTACAGCCTCAGATCTCTCCAAAATCTCCAAGAACAAGCCCAGAAAAACTCAGAAACGTTTTCTCTCTGACTCTCTCTTTTTCTCACTATGCGGCGACCAAAAGAACTTCCAAAAACCCTTAAATTCGTCCTTAGACACTTATAACACGATTTAGGGATTTAATTGAACCAAACAGAACCAATTCGGCAATTAATCAAACCCGACCGAACCGAAAAACATGGTGTCGATCGATGCACCCAAGGGTGTCGATCGACACCCACACCAAAATTACAAAAACTGGTTCGCGGGTGTTATACAAAGCCCGGCAGCGGAAATCTTTTTTAATTTTTTTTTTGACTTTAATTAAGCATGTCGCTTTATAATTCTAAGAATGCATCTACAATAAAGTGAATGTTTTGCTTAATATATCTCTTAAAATATTCAAATATATCTAAATATATAATTGTAACACTACGACTGCCACATTTTTTAGTGACCACACTTCTATTCTCAGCCTGTGGGATCACTCTATCCGCTGAAGTACATTTTTTTGTCAATAAAAGAATATCTTAAACGAGCCAATTGGATTTTAAATTATTTACATACAAAACAGGATACGGAAAAGTACGCGTTTGACGCGCCAAAACATCCACCTTTACATTTGCATTCTAGAGATAAATGATAAAGAAAAAGATGAGAATTCTTCCTGTTGCACATTTATTAAAATCAAAACCTATGTTTAATAAATATAGTTTTGCTTTCCGTGTTCAATGGTCGGAAGCAGGAAATTTGGAGTATTTTTGTTAATTTAAAATATTTGTTTTATTAATATACCTTTGCTTTTCTTCTCATGTCTTTGGGTCTTAATAAGACGGCTAGCAACAATGTGAATGTTTTGCTAATATATTTCTTTAAATATTAACTCTTATCTAAACATATATTTTATGAATTCATATCATAATAAAAAATCTTCTGTAGCACATTGGTTAAATCCTAATCTATGTTGCATTTACATGGCTTTGAATTCCAGGTTCAAAGCCCGGCAGCGAAAATCTTTTTTAATTTTTTTTTTACTTTTATTAAGCATGTTGCTTTATAATTCTAAGAATGCATCTACAATAAAGTGAATGATTTGCTTAATATATCTCTTAAAATATTCAAATATTTCTAAATATATAATTGTAACGCTACGACTGCCACATTTTTTAGTGACCACACTTCTATTCTCAGCCTGTGGGATCACTCTATCCGCTGCAGTACATTTTTTTGGTCAACAAAAGAATATCTCAAACGAGCCAATTGGATTTTAAATTATTTACATACAAAACATGATACAGAAAAGTACGCGTTTGACGCGCCAAAACATCTGCCTTTACATTTGCATTTCTAGAGATAAATGATAAAGAAAAAGATGAGAATACTTCCTGTTGCACATTTATTAAAATCAAAACCTATGTTTAATAAATATATTTTTGCTTTCCGTGTTCAATGGTCGGAAGCAGGAAATTTGGAGTATTTTTGTTAATTGAAACTATTTGTTTTATAGATATACCTTTGCTTTTCTTCTCATGTCTTTGGGTCTTAATAAGACGGCTAGCAACAACGTGAATGTTTTGCTAATATATTCCTTTAAATATTTACTCTTATCTAAACATATATTTTATAAATTCATATTATAATTAAAAATCCGCTGTAGCAGATTGGTTAAATCCTAATCTATGTTGCATTTACATGGCTTTGAATTCCGGGTTCAAAGCCCGGCAGCGGAAATCTTTTTTAATTTTGTTTTACTTTAATTAAGCATGTCGCTTTATAAAACTAAGAATGCATCTACAATAAAGTGAATTATTTGCTTAATATATCTCTTAAAATATTCTGTAACACCCGCGAACCGGAATCCTAGTTTAGGGTGTGCATCGATCGATGCAGTAGGAGCATCGGTCGATGCTGGTTCAATTCTCTGCGTTTTGACTTAAGTCAAACGCTGCGTTTTGGGCAAAAGGGAAGGGAAAACTCTTAAGTCGTGTTTTGTCTCATTAGTCGTGCATTGCCGATTTTGAGAGAAAGAAAAGAGATAAAAACCGTTCTTGAGCGTTCTTGGTGATTTCTGGAGATTTGGGGCGTTTCTTGGTGAGATCCATAGCTGGGATCGTTGTAGGAGCTTCCTAGAGGCTTGTTCTTGTTTGTTTAAGGTTCAAATTCTTCTGTGCCAAAGGTAAGTGCATGACCATGGCTTATCTAAGCTAGAGGACTCTTTAATCTGTTTGTTGTGTGATGTTAGACTTGTTAGATTGTGATTAAGGACGTTAGGAAGCTTTCTTGTGGCTTGGGATCGAGTTTTGTGGTTGTAGGAACGAAGATCCGGCGACAAGCTTCGGGGAAATCACGGTGCTCGACGTTGCGTTGATCGATGCATATCTTGCATCGGTCGATGCAAGTGCGAGGACGGCGCGTAAACTCTAGGGTTTTCGTGTTACATCGAGCATGCGTCGGTCGATGCAGATTGGGTATCGGTCGATGCAAGTTACACTTGCATCGGTCGATGCAGCTTCTGTGTCGATCGATGCTTCCCCATTTGGCATCGGTCGATGCATGTGTGGCGTCGGTCGATGCTGAGTCCTAGGGACTCGGTTTGATGTTGTCTGGCTTGCTAGGTTGGTAGAGTTGAGTCATTAGAGCATTGCTAGGTTGCTGGTTCTATGATTTCTACTATTTGATTATTGGATATTGTTGATGTTATGATTATTGGTTATTAATGGATTATTTATTGGATATTGATTGGTATTGGTTGTTCCGCTGTTGGTTGTGATTGTGGTTAGGTGGCTAGTGGGTATGGGACCACTAGTTGTAGTTTTATTTATTATTATTATTTATTATTTATTACTTATTAAAAAAAAAGGTCGGTCCTTTCATTTTGGTATCAGAGCCCTTACGGTTCTAGGTTTGGGTTCACTAGGTTTCTGTTGTAGATGTTTGGGATTTGCATGCTATGATTGATTATGTGAGTTAGTCAATTGTCTGTGGCGTGGAGTCCTAGAACATCCTCTTCGAGCTGATTGTGTGATTCCACGGTGAGTTTATGTTTCTGTGTTATAATAGAAATTGTTTGCTTAGCCTTCTGTTCATGGTAGTGCAGATGGTTAGAGAGGATGCTGTGGCTGGTCAAGGTCGTGGACGCGGACGTGGTCGTGGGCGCGGACGTGGTCGTGGTAGGGGCAGAGTCCCAGTGGTTAGTGAGACCGAGGACCAGAGTGTGACAGCTGAGGGTGTGGGCGAGTCGCAGGGTGTTCAAGGGGATTCCGTGAGTGTGGCAGGAGGGGGCGGTGTTGATGCTCCAGTGGCCGGTGATGCTCGGGTTCCGGGTGTGGGAGTCCCAGCGGGTGGAGTCCCTGGTACTGACTTTGCGGCTATGCTAGCACAGGTGTTAGAGCGGTTACCACCAGTGGTACCGGCTCACGCTCAGGTAGTGCCACCAGTAGTGGCGGAGGAGCAGCAGCCAGTAGTTGCGGATGTGGGAGCACATAGACGTTATTTGTCTATGCTCAAGGAGATGAAGGATCTGTTCACTGAGAGGTTTTCGGGTGGTACAGATCCTACTGTTGCGAATGCGTGGAGGACGAGTGTGGAACATAACTTCCATATTCTGAGATGTCCTGAGGAGTTTTGGGTGGACATAGGGGTCTACTATTTGAGTGGTGATGCTGAGTTGTGGTGGAGATCAGTGGCTGCTAGGAGAGTGCAGCGGGAGATGACTTGAGCTGACTTCGTCTTGGAGTTCAACCGCAAGTATTTTCCTAGAGAGGCATTGGATTGGTTGGAGGTGCAGTTCCTTCAATTGTCTCAGGGGACACGGTCAGTGCGGGAGCTGGACTTGGAGTTCAGTCGACTTCTTTGTTATGGGGGTCGGGCTTTGGAGTCTGAGGAGGCTCAGATCAGGAGGTTTTTGAGGGCTCTACGTGATGAGTTGAGAGTTCACTGTAGAGGGCGGAGTTATGCTACGCGTGCAGAGCTGGTTGAGACTGCAACAGAGATTGAGGAGGATATCTGGGCACAGTCAGTGGCGGTAGCTCCAGCAGTTCAGCCTAGTAACGCTCAACAGCAGGGTGGTTCTAGTAGGGGCGGTAGGCATGCTCAGGGAACCAAGAGGAAGTGGGAGGCTACGCAGAAGCCGAGTGGTGTGGGTTTCTTTTGTTGTGGGAGCAAGGATCACAGGGTTGCTAGTTGTCCCAAGAGGAGTGTTCCGACGACAGGACCTCGGGTATGTTATCATTGTAGGGAGACAGGGCACATCAAGCCTTTTTGTCCCAAGCTGCAGCCGGCAGCAGTGGCAGCGTTGCAGCAGGTGGCACGGATTGAGCAGGGGCCACGGGTTTACACGACAGTAGAGACTGGTGGAACCAGTGCCGGGGCGATCACAGGTATAATTTCTGGTACTTAATCTTTGTGAATTTAGTACGGTCAGATTTTATGTTTTCCTGTGATAAAGTGTTAGGTTCTCAACACATGAGGTTTGTGTAGGGACCTTGTTGGTGGGCGGGTTTAAGTCCCACATTATGTTTGATTCTGGAGCTTCTCATAGCTTCATTACTCCGGAGTGTGCAGAGTGTGCGGGGATCAGCGGGGATCCTGGAGAGCGTGCAGGAGTTGTCAGGGTTGTGGGAGGTGAGTTCCTGAGAGTGATTGGACGGGCTAGAGGAATTGATATTCAGATCGCAGGGGAGTCGTGGCCAGCGGATTTGCTTATCAGTCTAGTGGAGCTATATGATGTTATTCTCGGGATGGGTTGGTTGCATCGGCATAGGGTGCATTTGGATTGCCATCGGGGCAGAGTGGAGTTTGAGCGTTCAGGAGGGAAGTTGGTTTTTCAGGGTATTAGACCGACTTCAGGGAGTCTCGTGATCTCAGCCATTCAGGCTGGGAAGATGATCGAGAAGGGCCGTGAGGCTTATTTGGTTACTATATCTATGCCAGAGTCAGTGGGGAATTCTACGGTGAGCGCTATCCCGGTAGTGGAGGAGTTTGAGGATGTGTTTCAGTCTTTGCAGGGATTACCACCATCTCGGTCGGATCCTTTTACCATTGAACTGGAACCAGGGACGATGCCATTATCCAAGGCTCCTTACAGGATGGCTCCAGCAGAGATGGCAGAGCTGAAGAAGCAGCTAGAGGATTTATTGAGTAACAGATTCATCCGTCCTAGTGTATCACCGTGGGGAGCGCCGGTGTTGTTTGTGAAGAAGAAGGATGGGAGTTTCAGGTTGTGCATTGATTATCGGGGCTTGAACCGGGTCACTGTGAAGAACAAGTACCCTCTTCCTAGGATCGATGAGTTGTTGGATCAGTTGAGGGGTGCTACTTGGTTCTCTAAGGTAGATCTGTCGTCGGGTTATCATCAGATACCGATAGATGAGGCAGATGTGAGGAAGACTGCTTTCAGGACGAGGTATGGGCACTATGAGTTTGTGGTGATGCCTTTTGGGTTGACTAACACGCCAGCAGCGTTTATGAGATTGATGAACAGTGTGTTCCACGAGTTTCTGGATGTGTCTGTCATTATTTTCATCGACGATATCCTGGTTTATTCTAAGAGTCCTGAAGAGCATGCAATGCATTTGAGGGCAGTTATGGAGAAGCTGCGGGAGCAGAAGTTGTTTGCTAGATTGAGCAAGTGCAGTTTTTGGCAGCGTGAGATGGGCTTTCTGGGTCACATTGTTTCTGCTGAGGGGGTTTCAGTAGATCCAGAGAAGATTCAGGCTATCAGGGATTGGCCTAGAGCGCAAAATGCCACAGAGATCAGGAGTTTTCTTGGATTGGCGGGTTACTACAGGAGATTTGTGCAGGGGTTTGCAAGCAGAGCACGTCCTATGACTAAGTTGACAGGGAAGGATGTTCCTTTTGTCTGGTCAGAAGAGTGTGAGGAAGGCTTTGCAAGCCTGAAGGAGATGTTGACTACTGCGCCAGTGTTGGCTTTGCCTGAGCAGGGAGAACCCTATGTGGTTTATACAGATGCATCTAGAGTTGGTTTGGGGTGTGTTCTGATGCAGCATGGGAATGTGATTGCCTATGCTTCGCGGCAGTTGCGGGTGCATGAGGGCAACTATCCTACTCATGATTTGGAGATGGGTGCTGTAGTTTTTGCCCTGAAGATTTGGAGATCTTATCTTTATGGTGCAAAGGTACAAGTGTTCACAGATCATAAGAGCCTGAAGTATATATTCACTCAGCCTGAGTTGAATTTGAGACAGAGGCGGTGGATGGAGCTTGTGGCGGATTATGATTTGGAGATAGCCTATCATCCTGGTAAGGCTAATACGGTTGCAGATGCTCTGAGTCGGAAGAGGGTAGCTTTGGCTCAGGAGCAGGAGATGGAGTCTCTGGTAGGGGAGATCAGTGCTTTGAGCTTATGTGCTGTTTCACAGGAACCGTTGGGTTTGGAAGCAGTAGATAGAGCAGATCTTCTGAGTAGGGTGCGGTTGGCTCAGGAGAAGGATTTGGGGCTGGTGAATGCCTCTAAGGATGTGGATTCAGAGTATCAGGTCTCAGATAATGGTACTATCTTGGTGCTTGGTCAGGTTTGTGTGCCCAAGGATGAGGAGTTGAGGCAGGAGATTCTGAGAGAGGCTCATGCGAGCAAGTTGTCCATTCATCCAGGAGCGACTAAGATGTACCATGACCTCAAGAGGTACTATCATTAGGTCGGGATGAAGAAGGACATGGCAAGTTGGGTTTCGAGATGTGATGTGTGTCAGCTAGTGAAAGCTGAGCATCAGGTTCCTGGCGGTTGACTGAAGAGTTTACCCATTCCTGAGTGGAAGTGGGATATGATCACCATGGATTTTTTGGTAGGATTGCCAGTGTCACGGACCTTTGATGCTATTTGGGTCATTGTGGACCGGTTGACTAAGTCAGCACATTTTCTGGCCATTAAGAAGACTGATGGAGCAGCGGTCTTGGCTAAGAAGTATGTGAGGGAGATAGTCAGATTGCATGGGGTGCCAGCGAGCATTGTGTCTGACAGAGATTCTAAGATCACTTCGGTGTTCTGGAAGGCATTTCAGGCAGAGATGGGCACTAAGGTGCATATGAGTACAGCTTATCATCCCCAGACAGATGGACAGTCTGAGAGGACGATCCAGACGCTGGAGGATTTGCTGAGGATGTGTGTGTTGGATTGGGGTGGCCATTGGGCAGATCACCTGAACCTGGTAGAGTTTGCTAACAACAACAGTTATCAGGCGAGTATTAAGATGGCTCCTTATGAGGCTTTGTATGGGAGACCATGTCGTACACCATTATGCTGGACTCAGGTGGGGGAGAGGAGCATGTTTGGTGCTAGTTTTGTTCAGGAGACCTTAGAGAAGATTCGGGTTCTCGAGCTGAACATGAAGGAGGCTCAGGATAGGCAGAGGAGTTATGCGGATAGGAGGAGGAGAGATCTTGAGTTTCAGGTAGGAGACAGAGTCTACCTCAGGATGGCCATGTTGCGGGGTCCGAACAGGTCATTGTCAGAGACTAAGTTGAGTCCGAGGTATATGGGTCCATTCAGAGTGATTGAGCGGGTTGGACCAGTAGCATATAGATTGGAGTTACCTGAGGTGATGCGTGCATTCCATAAGGTTTCCATGTGTCTATGTTGCGGAAGTGTCTCTGTGAGGGTGAGCATGTGTTGGCTAAGATTCCTGAGGATCTTCAGCCTAACATGACTTTGGAGGCGAGACCAGTGAGGGCTCTCGAGAGGAGGATCAAGGAACTTCGGAAGAAGAAGATTCCTTTGATGAGAGTCCTGTGGGACTGTGATGGTGTTGAGGAGCAGACTTGGGAGCCTGAGGCAAAGATGAAGGCAAGGTTCAAGAAGTGGTATGAGAAGCAAGCCGCGACTTGAGCTTGTTTAGCCGGGGCCCATCTGTAATCCGTGGCTGGAGCGGGAATGGAGTATTCCAGCCCATCTCTCTTGTTACTCGGTCGCTTGGGATGGTTGGTTGTGCGACTCAGTAACAAGATGAGGTGGTGTTCGGGGTACAAAGTTTCCGTGAGGCGGGGTTTTGGAGGAAAGTTTCCTGGAATAGAAGTTTCCAAAAGTGGAAAGTTTCCAAAAATGGAAAGTGCTAAATATGGAAAGTTTTACGCGAGTTAGAATTTGTCCATTTTAGTGGTGGAGAGCCTTGGAGGGGATTGTGTGTGGCCTTAGTGGCGGACTTTTGAGTCAGTGTACCCGTGTGTGGCAGTCTTTTTAGACATTGTGTGGTCTTTGTGACAGGCTTTTTAGCCAGAGTGTCTTTGTGACGGTCCTCTTTAGGACATTTGTTTGGCCTTGGTGGCGGTCCTCTTTAGGACATTTGTTTGGCCTTTGTGGCGGGCTGTTTAGCCAGAGTGTCTTTGTTACGGTCCTTCGGGACAGATGGTCTTTGTGACGGTCCTTCGGGACAGATGGTCTTTGTGACGGGCTTTTTAGCCAGAGTGTCTTTGTGACGGTCCTCTTTAGGACATTTGTTTGGCCTTGGTGGCGGTCCTCTTTAGGACATTTGTTTGGCCTTGGTGGCGGTCCTCTTTAGGACATTTGTTTGGCCTTGGTGGCGGTCCTCTTTAGGACATTTGTTTGGCCTTGGTGGCGGTCCTCTTTAGGACATTTGTTTGGCCTTTTTGGCGGCCCTTGTGGCATGTATATGATCCTTGTGTGGTCATGTGGTATTCCAGTGAGGGGATATGTTGTTGGTAGGACATTGAGATGTTTTACGCGAGCCACGGGAAGGAAACCTGGATAGGGATACGACTCAGACGTGTTCAGAATCGTTTGCTCGCGACTCTTGGAGGACTTAGGTTCTCCTAGTACTGCCATATTCAGAGACTTTGTGACTTGGGAATATGGTTGGTATATCGACTTCGGATGACGATCCGGGGGCACGCTGTAGGGTGGCAACCCGAGAGACGAGTTGATTTTTCCTTATATATTATGGCATGCGGGTCTAGGCCTGATGAGGAGCCAACATTATGGCATGCAGACTTAGGTCTGATGAGGAGCCAATAAAAACTCAAGGTTTAGGCCTATGAGTAAAGGAAAGTCCAAAAGTCGAGAGCAAATGACGCCTGAAGCGTGAGTCTATTGCCTAGAGGTGACCTTCTGTAGATCAGTCAGAGGAGTGTGGGCTGTGGGGACGGTTGCACGGAATCCAGATTCGAGCACGAATCCAGTTTGGTGGGAGAGAATTATAACACCCGCGAACCGGAATCCCGGTTTAGGGTGTGCATCGATCGATGCAGTAGGAGCATCAGTCGAAGCTGGTTCAATTCTCTGCGTTTTGACTTAAGTCAAACACTGCATTTTGGGCAAAAGGGAAGGGAAAACCCTTAAGTCGTGTTTTGTCTCATTAGTCGTGCATAGCCGATTTTGAGAGAAAGAAAAGTTAATAAAAATCGTTCTTGAGCGTTCTTGGTGATTTCTGGAGATTTGAGGCGTTTCTTGGTGATTTCTGGAGATTTGAGGCGTTTCTTGGTGAGATCTGTAGCAGGGATCGTTGTAGGAGCTTCCTAGAGGCTTGTTATTGTTTGTTTAAGGTTCAGATTCTTCTGTGGCAAAGGTAAGTGCATGACCATGGCTTATCTAAGCTAGAGGACTCTTTAATCTGTTTGTTGTGTGATGTTAGACTTGTTAGATCGTGATTAAGGACGTTAGGAAGCTTTCTTGTGGCTTGGGATCAAGTTTTGTGGTTGTAGGAATGAAGATCCGGCGAGAAGCTTCGGGAAATCACGGTGCTCGACGTTGCGTCGATCGATGCATCGGTCGATGCAAGTGCGAGGACGGCGCGTAAACTCTAGGGTTTTCGTGTTACGTCGAGCATGCGTCGGTCGATGCAGATTGGGTATCGGTCGATGCAGCTTTTGTGTCGATCGATGCTTCCCCATTTGGCATCGGTCGATGCATGTGTGGCGTCGGTCGATGCTGAGTCCTGGTTTGTTATTAGTCGTTTGTTGATTGTTGTGTGTTGGTTATTGATACTCTATTGCTTGTGTGTATAGCTCAGTAGATGGGAGGATTGCCTTACTGAGTGTTTATAAAATACTCATGCATTGCAATATGTGTTTGTGGTGCAGGTAAAGGCAAAGTGTGATCGTGGAATCAAGGCAATGAAGAGGAGGTTGTTCTAGGGACTCGGTTTGATGTTGTCTGGCTTGCTAGGTTGGTAGAGTTGAGTCATTAGGGCATTGCTAAGTTGCTGGTTCTATGATTTCTGCTATTTGATTATTGGATATTGTTGATGTTATGATTATTGGTTATTAATGGATTATTTATTGGATATTGAATGGTATTGGTTGTTCCGCTGTTGGTTGTGATTGTGGTAAGGCGGCTAGTGGGTATGGGACCACTAGTTGTAGTTTTATTTATTATTATTATTTATTATTTATTACTTAAAAAAAAGAAGGTCCGTCGTTTCATATTCAAATATTTCTAAATATATAATTGTAACGCTACGACTGCCACATTTTTTAGTGACCACACTTCTATTCTCAGCCTGTGGGATCACTCTATCCGCTGTAGTACATTTTTTTGGTCAACAAAAGAATATCTCAAACGAGCCAATTGGATTTTAAATTATTTACATACAAAACATGATACGGAAAAGTATGCGTTTGACGCGCCAAAACATATGCCTTTACATTTGCATTTCTAGAGATAAATGATAAAGAAAAAAAATGAGAATTCTTCCTGTTGCACGTTTATTAAAGTCAAAACCTATGTTTAATAAATATAGTTTTGCTTTCCGTGTTCAATGGTCGGAAGTAGGAAATTTGGAGTATTTTTGTTAATTTAAAATATTTGTTTTATAGATATACCTTTGCTTTTCTTCTCATGTCTTTGGATCTTAATAAGACGGCTAGCAACAATGTGAATGTTTTGCTAATATATTTCTTTAAATATTAACTCTTATCTAAACATATATTATATAAATTCATATCATAATAAAAAATCCGCTGTAGCACATAGGTTAAATTCTTATCTATGTTGCATTTATATGGCTTTGAATTCCGGGTTCAAAGCCTGGCAGCGGAAATCTCTTTTAATTTTTTTTTTTACTTTAATGAAGCATGTCGCTTTGTAATTCTAAGAATGCATCTACAATAAAGTGAATGTTTTGCTTAATATATATCTTAAAATATTCAAATATATCTCAATATATAATTGTAACACTACGACTGCCACATTTTTTAGTGACCACACTCCTATTCTCAGCCTGTGGGATCACTCTATCCGCTGCAGTACAATTTTTTGGTCGACAAAAGAATATCTCAAACGAGCTAATTGGATTTTAAATTATTTACATACAAAACATGATACGGAAAAGAACGCGTTTGACGCGCCAAAGCATCCGCCTTTACATTTGCATTTCTAGAGATAAATGATAAAGAAAAAGTTGAGAATTATTCATGTTGCACATTTATTAAAATCAAAACCTATGTTTAATAAATATAGTTTTGCTTTCCATGTTCAATGGTCGGAAGCAGGAAATTTGGAGTATTTTTGTTAATTTAAAATATTTATTTTACAAATATACCTTTGTTTTTTTTTTCATCTCTTTGGGTCTTAATAAGACGGCTAGCAACAATGTGAATGTTTTGCTAATATATTTCTTTAAATATTAACTCTTATCTAAACATATATTATATGAATTCATATCATCATAAAAAATCTGCTGTAGCACATAGGTTAAATCCTTATCTATGTTGCATTTACATGGCATTAAATTCCGGGTTCAAAGCCCAGCAGTGGAAATCTTTTTTTTTTTTTTTTTTACTTTAATTAAGCATGTCGCTTTGTAATTCTAAGAATGCATCTACAATAAAGTGAATGTTTTGCTTAATATATCTCTTAAAATATTCAAATATATCTAAATATATAATTGTAACACTACGACTGCCACATTTTTTAGTGACCACACTTCTATTCTCAGCATGTGGGATCACTCTATCCGCTGTAGTACATTTTTTTGTCAACAAAAGAATATCTCAAATGAGCCAATTGGATTTTAAATTATTTACATACAAAACATGATACGGAAAAGTACGCGTTTGACGCGCCAAAACATCCACCTTTACATTTCCATTTCTAGAGATAAATGATATAGAAAAAGATGAGAATTATTCCCGTTGCTTTTATTAAAATCAAAACCTATGTTTAATAAATATAGTTTTGCTTTCCGTGTTCAATGGTCGGAAGCAGGAAATTTGGAGTACTTTTGTTAATTTAAAATATGTGTTTTATAAATATACCTTTTCTTTTCTTCTCATGTCTTTGGGTCTTAATAAGACGGCTAGCAACAATGTGAATGTTTTGCTAATATATTCCTTTAAATATTAACTCTTATCTAAACATATATTTTATGAATTCATATCATAATAAAAAATCCGCTGTAGCATATTGGTTAAATCCTAATCTATGTAGCATTTACATGGCTTTGAATTCAGGCTTCAAAGCCCGGCAGCGGAAACCTTCATTATTTTATTTTTACTTTAATTAAGCATGTTGCATTATAAAACTAAGAATGCATCTACAATAAAGTGAATGATTTACTTAATATACCTCTTAAAATATTCAAATATTTCTAAATATATAATTGTAACGCTACGACTGCCACATTTTTTAGTGACCACACTTCTATTCTCAGCCTGTGGGATCACTCTATCCGCTGCAGTACATTTTTTTGGTCAACAAAAGAATATCTCAAACGAGCCAATTGGATTTTAAATTATTTACATACAAAACATGATACGGAAAAGTACGCGTTTGACACGCCAAAACATCCGCCTTTACATTTGCAATTCTAGAGATAAATGATAAAGAAAAAGATGAGAATTCTTCCTGTTGCACATTTATTAAAATCAAAACCTATGTTTAATAAATATAGTTTTGCTTTCCGTGTTCAATGGTCGGAAGCAGGAAATTTGGAGTATTTTTGTTAATTTAAAATATTTGTTTTATAGATATACCTTTGCTTTTCTTCTCATGTCTTTGGGTCTTAATAAGACGGCTAGCAACAATGTTAATGTTTTGCTAATATATTTCTTTAAATATTAACTCTTATCTAAACATATATTCTATGAATTCATATCATAATAAAAAAATCCGCTTTAGCAAATAGGTTAAATCCTTATCTATGTTGCATTTACATGGCTTTGAATTCCGGGTTCAAAGCTCGGCAATGGAAATCTTTTTTAATTTTTTTTTTTACTTTAATTAAGCATGTCGCTTTGTAATTCTAAGAATGCATCTACAATAAAGTGAATGTTTTGCTTAATATATATCTTAAAATATTCAAATATATCTAAATATATAATTGTAACACTACGACTGCCACATTTTTTAGTGACCAAACTTCTATTCTCAGCCTGTGGGATCACTCTATCCGCTGCAGTACATTTTTTTGGTCAACAAAAGAATATCTCAAACGAGCCAATTGGATTTTAAATTATTTACATACAAAACATGATACGGAAAAGTACGCGTTTGACGCGCCAAAACATCTGCATTTACATTTGCATTTCTAGAGATAAATGATAAAGAAAAAGATGAGAATTCTTCCTGTTGCACATTTATTAAAATCAAAACCTATGTTTAATAAATATAATTATGCTTTCCGTGTTCAATGGTCGGAAGCAGGAAATTTGGAGTATTTTTGTTAATTTAAAATATTTGTTTTACAAATATACCTTTGCTTTTCTTCTCATGTCTTTGGGTCTTTTTAAGACGGCTAGCAACAATGTGAATGTTTTGCTAATATATTTCTTTAAATATTAATTCTTATCTAAACATATATTATATGAATTCATATCATCTTAAAAAATCCGCTGTAGCACATAGGTTAAATCCTTATCTATGTTGCATGTACATGGCATTGAATTCCGGGTTCAAAGCCCGGCAGCGGAAATCTTTTTTAATTTTTTTTTGACTTTAATTAAACATGTCGCTTTATAATTCTAAGAATGCATCTACAATAACGTGAATGTTTTGCTTAATATATCTCTTAAAATATTTAAATATATCTGAATATATAATTGTAACACTACGACTGCCACATTTTTTAGTGACCACACTTCTATTCTCAGCCTGTGGGATCACTCTATCCGCTGTAGTACGTTTTTTTGTCAACAAAAGAATATCTCAAACGAGCCAATTGGATTTTAAATTATTTACATACAAAACATGATACGGAAAAGTACGCGTTTGACGCGCCAAAACATCCACCTTTACATTTCCATTTCTAGAGATAAATGATAAAGAAAAAGATGAGAATTCTTCCTGTTGCACATTTATTAAAATCAAAACCTATGTTTAATAAATATAGTTTTGCTTTCCGTGTTCAATGGTCGGAAGCAGGAAATTTGGAGTATTTTTGTTAATTTAAAATATGTGTTTTATAAATATACCTTTGCTTTTCTTCTCATGTCTTTGGGTCTTAATAAGACGGCTAGCACCAATGTTAATGTTTTGCTAATATATTTCTTTAAATATTAACTCTTATCTAAACATATATTTTATGAATTCATATAATAATAAAAAATCCGCTGTAGCATATTGGTTAAATCCTCATCTATGTTGCATTTACATGGCTTTGAATTCCGGGTTCAAAGCCAGGCAGCGGAAACCTTTTTTATTTTATTTTTTACTTTAATTAAGCATGTCGCATTATAAAACTAAGAATGCATCTACAATAAAGCGAATGATTTGCTTAATATATCTCTTAAAATATTCAAATATTTCTAAATATATAATTGTAACGCTACGACTGCCACATTTTTTAGTGACCACACTTCTATTCTCAGCCTGTGGGATCACTCTATCCGCTGCAGTACATTTTTTTGGTCAACAAAAGAATATCTTAAACGAGCCAATTGGATTTTAAATTATTTACATACAAAACATGATACGGAAAAGTACGCGTTTGACGCGCCAAAACATCCGCCTTTACATTTGCAATTCTAGAGATAAATGATAAAGAAAAAGATGAGAATTCTTCCTGTTGCACATTTATTAAAATCAAAACCTATGTTTAATAAATATAGTTTTGCTTTCCGTGTTCAATGGTCGGAAGCAGGAAATTTGGAGTATTTTTGTTAATTTAAAATATTTGTTTTATAGATATACCTTTGCTTTTCTTCTCATGTCTTTGGGTCTTAATAAGACGGCTAGCAACAATGTTAATGTTTTGCTAATATATTTCTTTAAATATTAACTCTTATCTAAACATATATTCTATGAATTCATATCATAATAAAAAATCCGCTGTAGCAAATAGGTTAAATCCTTATCTATGCTGCATTTACATGGCTTTGAATTCCGGGTTCAAAGCTCGGCAGTGGAAATCTTTTTTAATTTTTTTTTTACTTTAATTAAGCATGTCGCTTTATAATTCTAAGAATGCATCTGCAATAAAGTGAATGTTTTGCTTAATATATATCTTAAAATATTCAAATATATCTAGATATATAATTGTAACACTACGACTGCCACATTTTTTAGTGACCAAACTTCTATTCTCAGCCTGTGGGATCACTCTATCCGCTGCAGTACATTTTTTTGGTCAACAAAAGAATATCTCAAACGAGCCAATTGGATTTTAAACTATTTACATACAAAACATGATACGGAAAAGTACGCGTTCGACGCGCCAAAACATCTTGTAACATCCGTGAACCGAAATCCCGGTTTAGGGGATTGCATCGGTCGATGCAAGAGGTGCATCGGTCGATGCATGTGCAATTCTCTGCGTTTTGGGTTAGGGAAACCCTTAAGTCGACTTTTTGTCTCATTCGGCGAGTTTGGCCATTTTTGAGAGGAAATGAAAGAGAGAAAAGGTTTTTGAGTGTTCTTGGTGATTTCTGGAGATTTGAGGCTTTTCTTGGTGAGATCTGTAGCTGGGATCGTTGTAGGAGCTTCCTAGAGGCTTGTTCTTGTTGTTTGAGGTTTAGTTTTCTTCTGTGGCAAAGGTAAGTGCATGACCATGGCATATCTAAGCTAGAGGATTCTTTAATCTGCTTGTTGTGTGATGTTAGGCTTGTTAGATCGTTGCTAGGGACGTTAGGAAGCTTTCTTGTGGCTTGGGATCGAGTTTTGTGGTTGTAGGAACAAAGATCCGGCGAGAAGCTTCGGGGAAATCAAGGTGCTCGACGTTGCGTCGATCGATGCATATCTTGCATCGGTCGATGCAAGTGCGAGGACGGCGCAGAAACTCTAGGGTTTTTGTGTTGCGTCGAGCATGCGTCGGTCGATGCAGACTGGGTATCGGTCGATGCAAGTTACACTTGCATCGGTCGATGCAGCTTCTGTGTCGATCGATGCTTCCCCATTTGGAATCGGTCGATGCATGTGTGGCGTCGGTCCATGCTAAGTCCTGGTTTGCTATTCGTTGTTGTTGATTGTTGTGTGATGATTATTGATACTCTATTGCTTGTGTGTATAGCCCATTAGATGGGAGGATTGCCTTACTGAGTGTTTATAAAATACTCATGCATTGCAATATGTGTTTGTGGTGCAGGTAAAGGCAAAGTGTGATCGTGGAATCCAGGCAATGAAGAGGAGGATGTTCTAAGGACTCGGTTTGATGTTGTCTGGCATTGCTAGGTTGCTAGAGTTGGGTCACTAGAACATTGTTAGGTTGCTGGTTCTTTGATTCTTGATGTTTGAATATTGTTTATGTTGGAGTTATGGTTATATTTTATTATTGGATTATTATTGGTTATTGGTTGGTTATTTCCGCTGTTGAATGTGTTGTGGTTAGGTGGCTAGTGGGTATGGGACCACTAGTTATAGTTTATTTTATTATATTATATTTATTATTTATTTATTTAAAAAAAAAAAGGTCGGTCGTTTCATTTTGGTATCAGAGCCCTTACGGTTCTAGGTTTGGGTTCACTAGGTTTCTGTTGTAGATGTTTGGGATTGCATGTCTTGATTGATTATGTGAGTTAGTCAATTGTGTGTGGCATGGAGTCCTAGAACATCCTCTTCGAGCCGAGTGTGTGATTCCACGGTGAGTTTATGTTTCTGTGTTAAAATAGAAATTGTTTGCTTAGCCTTCTGTTCATGGTAGTGCAGATGGTTAGAGAGGATGCTGTGGCTGGTCGAGGTCGTGGTCGCGGACGTGGTCGTGGTAGGGGCAGAGCCCCAGTGGTTAGTGAGACCGAGGACCAGAGTGTGACAGTTGAGGGTGTTGGCGAGTCGCAGGGTGTTCCGGGGGATTCCGTGAGTGTGGCAGGAGGGGGCGGTGTTGATGCTCCAGTAGCCAGTGATGCTAGGGTCCCGGGTGTGGGGGTCCCAGCGGGTGGAGTCCCTGGTGTTGACGTTGCGGCTTTGCTAGCACAGGTGTTAGAGCGGTTACCACCAGTGGTACCGGCTCGGGCTCAGGTAGTGCCACCAGTGGTGGCGGAGGAGCGGCAGCCAGTGGCTGTGGATGCGGGGGTCCATGCTCGTTATCTCAGCATGTTGGAAGAGATGGGTCGGTTGCGTACTGAGCAGTTTTCGGGAGGTGTAGATCCTACTGCTGCGGATGCATGGAGGACGAGAGTGGAACGTAACTTCCATACTCTGAGATGTCCTGAGGAGTTCTAGGTGGACATAGGAGTCTACTTTTTGAGTGGTGATGCTGAGTTGTGATGGAGATATGTGGCTGCTAGGAGGGTGCAGCGGGAGATGACTTGGGCTGACTTCGTTTTGGAGTTCAACCGCAAGTATTTTCTTAGAGAGGCATTGGATCGTTTGGAGGTGCAGTTCCTTCAGTTGTCTCAGGGGACACGGTCAGTGCGGGAGCTGGACTTGGAGTTCAGTCGACTTCTGTGTTATGGGGGTCGGGCTATGGAGCCTGAGGAGGCTCAGGTCAGGAGGTTTATGAGGGCTCTACGTGATGATTTGAGAGTTCACTGTAGAGGGAGGTATTATGCTACGCAGAAGAGCTGTCCTGCGGATGCGTGCAGAGCTGGTTGAGACTGCAGCAGAGATTGAGGAGGATATCCGGGCACAGTCAGTGTCGGTTACTCCAGCAGTTCAGCCTAGTAAGGCTCAGCAGCAGGGTGGTTCTAGCAGGGGCGGTAGGCATGCTCAGGGAACCAAGAGGAAGTGGGAGGCTACGCAGAAGCCGAGTGGTGCAGGTTGCTTCGGTTGTGGGAGCAGAGATCACAGGGTTGCTAGTTGTCCCAAGAGGAGTGTTCCGTTGACAGGACCACGGGTATGTTATCACTGTAGGGAGACAGGGCACATCAGGCCTTTTTGTCCCAAGTTGCAGCCGGCAGCAGTGGCAGCGTTGCAGCAGGTGCAGCCTGGAGGTCAGCAGGTGGCACGGATTGAGCAGGCGCCACGGGTTTACACGACAGCTGAGACTGGTGGAACCAGTGCCGGGGCGATCACAGGTATATTTTTCTGGTACTTTAACTTTGTGAATTTTAGTAGGTTCAGATTGTATATGTTTCCTGTGATAAAGTGTGAGGTTCTCAACACATGAGGTTTGTGTAGGGACCTTGTTGGTGCGCGGGTTTAAGTCCCACGTTATGTTTGATTCTGGAGCTTCGCATAGCTTCATTACTCCAGAGTGTGCAGAGTGTGCGGGGATCAGCGGGGATCCTGGAGAGCGTGCAGAAGTTGTCAGGGTTGCGGGAGGTGAGTTTCTGAGAGTGATTGGACGGGCTAGAGGAATTGATATTCAGATCGCAGGAGAGTCCTGGCCAGCAGATTTGCTTATCAGTCCAGTGGAGCTGTATGACGTTATTCTCGGGATGGATTGGTTGCATCGGCATAGGGTGCATTTGGATTGCCACCGGGGTAGAGTGGAGTTTGAGCGTGCAGGAGGGAAGTTGGTTTTTCAGGGTATTAGACCGACTTCGGGGTGTCTCGTGATCTCAGCCATTCAGGCTGGGAAGATGATCGAGAAGGGCCGTGAGGCTTATTTGGTTACTATATCTATGCCAGAGTCAGTGGGGAAGTCTACGGTTAGCGGTATTCCAGTAGTGGAAGAATTTGAGGATTTGTTTTAGTCTTTGCAGGGATTACCACCATCTCGGTCGGATCCTTTTACCATTGAACTGGAACCAGGGACTATGCCGTTATCCAAGGCTCCTTACAGGATGGCTCCAGCAGAGATGGCAGAGCGGAAGAAGCAGCTAGAGGATTTATTGAGTAAGGGATTCATTCGTCCTAGTGTATCACCGTGGGGAGCGCCGGTGTTGTTTGTGAAGAAGAAGGATGGAAGTTTCAAGTTGTGTATTGATTATCGGGGTTTGAACCAGGTCACTGTGAAGACCAAGTATCCTCTTCCTAGGATCGATGAGTTGTTGGATCAGTTGAGGGGTGCTACTTGGTTCTCTAAGGTGGATCTAGTGTCGGGTTATCATCAGATACCGATAGATGAGGCAGATGTGAGGAAGACTGCTTTAAGGACGAGGTATGGGCACTATGAGTTTGTGGTGATGCCCTTCGGATTGACTAACGCGCCAGCAGCGTTTATGAGATTGATGAACAGTGTGTTTCAGGAGCTTCTGGATATATCTGTCATCATTTTCATCGACGATATCCTGGTTTATTCTAAGAGTCCTGAGGAGCATGCAGTGCATTTGAGGGCAGTTATGGAGAAGCTGCGGGAGCAGAAGTTGTTTGCCAAGTTGAGCAAGTGTAGTTTTTGGCAGCGTGAGATGGGCTTTCTGGGTCACATTGTTTCTGCAGAGGGGGTATCTGTAGATCCAGAGAAGATTCAGGCTATCAGAGATTGGCCTAGACCGCAGAATGCCACAGAGATCAGAAGTTTCCTTGGATTGGCAGGTTACTACAGGAGATTTGTGCAGGGGTTTGCAAGCAGAGCACGTCCTATGACTAAGTTGACAGGGAAGGATGTTCCTTTTGTCTGGTCAGAAAAGTGTGAGGAAGGCTTTGCAAGCCTGAAGGAGATGTTGACTACTGCGCTAGTGTTGGCTTTGCCTGAGCAGGGAGAACCCTATGTGGTTTATACAGATGCATCTAGAGTTGGGTTGGGTTGTGTTCTGATGCAGCATGGGAAGGTGATTGCTTATGCTTCGCGGCAGTTGCGGGTGCATGAAGGCAACTATCCTACTCATGATTTGGAGATGGGTGCTGTAGTTTTTGCCCTGAAGATTTGGAGATCTTATCTTTATGGTGCAAAGGTACAGGTGTTTACAGATCATAAGAGCCTGAAGTATATATTCACTCAGCCTGAGCTGAATTTGAGACAGAGGCGGTGGATGGAGCTTGTGGCAGATTATGATTTGGAGATAGCCTATCATCCTGGTAAGGCTAACACGGTTGCAGATGCTCTGAGTCGGAAGAGGGTAGCTTCGGCTCAGGAGCAGGAGATGGAGTCTCTGGTAGGGGAGATCAGTGCTTTGAGCTTATGTGCTGTTTCACAGGAACCGTTGGGTTTGGAAGCAGTAGATAGAGCAGATCTTCTGAGTAGAGTGTGGTTGGCTCAGGAGAAGGATTTGGGGCTGCTGAATGCCTCTATGGATGTGGATTCAGAGTATCAGGTCTCAGATAATGGCACTATCTTGGTGCACGGTCGTGTGTGTGTGCCCAAGGATGAGGAGTTGAGACAGGAGATTCTGAGAGAGGCTCATGCGAGCAAGTTATCGATTCATCCAGGAGCGACTAAGATGTACCGAGATCTCAAGAGGTACTATCATTGGGTCGGGATGAAGAAGGATGTCGCTAGTTGGGTTTCGAGGTGTGATGTGTGTCAGCTAGTGAAGGCTGAGCATCAGGTTCCTGGCGGGTTACTGAAGAGTTTACCCATTCCTGAGTGGAAGTGGGATATGATCACCATGGATTTCGTGGTAGGATTGCCAGTGTCACGGACCTTTGATGCTATTTGGGTCATTGTGGACTGGTTGACTAAGTCTGCACATTTTCTGGCCATTAAGAAGACTGATGGAGCAGCGGTCTTGGCTAAGAAGTATGTGAGAGAGATAGTCAGATTGCATGGGGTGCCAGCGAGCATTGTGTCTGACAGAGATTCCAAGTTCACTTCGGTGTTCTGGAAGGCATTTCAGGCAGAGATGGGCACTAAGGTGCATATGAGTACAGCTTATCATCCCCAGACAGATGGACAGTCTGAGAGGACGATCCAGACACTGGAGGATTTGCTGAGGATGTGTGTGTTGGATTGGGGTGGCCATTGGGCAGATCACCTGAACCTGGTAGAGTTTGCTTACAACAACAGTTATCAAGGGAGTATTAGGATGGCTCCTTATGAGGCTTTGTATGGGAGGCCATGTCGTACACCATTATGCTGGACTCAGGTGGGAGAGAGGAGCATGTTTGGTGCTAGTTTTGTTCAGGAGACCTCAGAGAAGATTCGGGTTCTCAAGCTGAACATGAAAGAGGCTCAGGATAGGCAGAGGAGTTATGCTGATAGGAGGAGGAGAGATCTTGAGTTTCAGGTAGGAGACAGAGTGTACCTCAAGATGGCCATGTTGCGGGGTCCGAACAGGTCATTGTCAGAGACTAAGTTGAGTCCGAGGTATATGGGTCCATTCAGAGTGATTGAGCGGGTTGGACCAGTGGCATATAGATTGGAGTTACCTGAGGTTATGCGTGCATTCCATAAGGTTTTCCATATGTCTATGTTGCGGAAGTGTCTCCGTGAGGGTGAGCAGGTGTTGGCTAAGATTCCTGAGGATCTTCAGCCTAACATGACTGTGGAGGCGAGACCAGTGAGGGTTCTCGAGAGGAGGATCAAGGAACTTCGGAAGAAGAAGATTCCTTTGATGAGAGTTCTGTGGGACTGTGATGGGGTTAAGGAGCAGACTTGGGAGCCTGAGGCAAGGATGAAGGCAAGGTTCAAGAAGTGGTATGAGAAGCAAGCCGCGACTTGAGCCTGTTTAGCTTGGTCCCATCTGTAATCCATGGCTGGAGCGGGAATGGAGTATTCCAGCCCATCTCTCTTGTTACTTGGTCGCTTGGGGTGGTTGGTTGTGCGACTCAGTAACAAGATGAGGTGGTGTTTGAGGTACAAAGTTTCCGTGAGGCGGGGTTGTGAAGAGAAGTTTCCAAAAGTGGAAAGTTTCCAAAAATGGAAAGTGCTAAATATGGAAAGTTTTGCGGGAGTCAGAATTTGTCCATTTTAGCGGTGGGAAGCCTTGGAGGGGCTTTTGTGCCTTTGTGGCGGACTTTCGAGTCAGAGTGCCTGTGTGTGGCGGTCTTGTTAGACATTGTGTGGCCTTTGTGGCGGACTTTCGAGTCAGAGTGCCTGTGTGTGGCGGTCTTGTTAGACATTGTGTGGCCTTTGTGGCGGGCTTTTAGCCAATTGTGTGGCCTTTGTGGCGGGCTTTTAGCCATTTGTTGGCCTTTGTGGCGGGCTGTTTAGCCAGAGTGTCTTTGTGACGGTCCTTCGGGACAGATGGTCTTTGTGACGGTCCTTCGGGACAGATGGTCTTTGTGACGGTCCTTCGGGACAGATGGTCTTTGTGACGGTCCTTCGGGACAGATGGTCTTTGTGACGGTCCTTCGGGACAGATGGTCTTTGTGACGGTCCTTTGGGACGAGTTGCCTTGGTGGCGGTCCTTTTTAGGACATTTGTTGGCCTTGGTGGCGGTCCTCGTGAGGACATTTTGTTGGCCTTTGTGGCGGCCCGTATGGCGTGTATATGATCCTTGTGTGGTCATGAGGTATTCCAGTGAGGGAATATGTGGCTGGTAGAACATTGAGATGTTTTTACGCGAGTCACGGGAAGGAAACCTGGATAGGGATAGGACTCGGACGTGTTCAGAATCGTTTGCTCGCGACTCTTGGGGGACTTAGGTTCTCCTAGTACTGCCATATTCAGAGACTTTGTGGCTTGGGAATATGGTTGGTATATCGACTTCGGATGACGATCCGGGGGCGCGCTGTATGGTGGCAACCCGAGAGACGAGTTTGGATTTTTCCTTATATCATTTGGCATGCAGACTTAGGTCTGAGGAGGAGCCAATAAAAACTCAAGGTTTAGGCCTATGAGTAAAGGAAAGTCCAAAACGTCAAGAACAAATGACGCCTGGAGCGTGAGTTTATCGCCTAGAGGTGACCTTCTGTGGATCGGTCGGAGGAGTGCGGGCCGTGGAGACGGTTGCACGGGAGTCCTTGGCTGATGGTTGTTTGGGATAGGAGGACGAATCCAGTTTGGTGGGGGAGAATTGTAACATCCGTGAACCGAAATCCCGGTTTAGGGGATTGCATCAGTCGATGCAAGAGGTGCATCGGTCGATGCATGTGCAATTCTCTGCGTTTTGACTTAAGTCAAACGCTGCGTTTTGGGTTAGGGAAACCCTTAAGTCGACTTTTTGTCTCATTCGGCGAGTTTGGCCGTTTTTGAGAGGAAACGAAAGAGAGAAAAGGTTTTTGAGTGTTCATGGTGATTTCTGGAGATTTGAGGCTTTTCTTGGTGAGATATGTAGCTGGGATCGTTGTAGGAGCTTCCTAGAGGCTTGTTCTTGTTGTTTGAGGTTTAGTTTTCTTCTGTGGCAAAGGTAAGTGCATGACCATGGCTTATCTAAGCTAGAGGATTCTTTAATCTGCTTGTTGTGTGATGTTAGGCTTGTTAGATCGTTGCTAGGGACGTTAGGAAGCTTTCTTGTGGCTTGGGATCGAGTTTTGTGGTTTTAGGAACAACGATCCGGCAAGAAGCTTCCGAGAAATCACGGTGCTCGACGTTGCGTCGATCGATGCATATCTTGCATCGGTCGATGCAAGTGCGAGGACGGCGCGGAAACTCTAGGTTTTTCGTGTTGCGTCGAGCATGCGTCGGTCGATGCAGACTGGGTATCGGTCGATGCAAGTTACACTTGCATCGGTCGATGCAGCTTCTGTGTCGATCGATGCTTCCCCATTTGGCATCGGTCGATGCATGTGTGGCGTCGGTCGATGCTAAGTCCTGGTTTGCTATTCGTTGTTGTTGATTGTTGTGTGATGATTATTGATACTCTATTGCTTGTGTGTATAGCCCAGTAGATGGGAGGATTGCCTTACTGAGTGTTTATAAAATACTCATGCATTGCAATATGTGTTTGTGGTGCAGGTAAAGGCAAAGTGTGATCGTGGAATCCAGGCAATGAAGAGGAAGATGTTCTAGGGACTCGGTTTGATGTTGTCTGGCATTGCTAGGTTGCTAGAGTTGGGTCACTAGAACATTGTTAGGTTGCTGGTTCTTTGATTCTTGATGTTTGAATATTGTTTATGTTGGAGTTATGGTTATATTTTATTATTGGATTATTATTGGTTATTGGTTGGTTATTTCCGCTGTTGAATGTGTTGTGGTTAGGTGGCTAGTGGGTATGGGACCACTAGTTATAGTTCATTTTATTATATTATATTTATTATTTATTTATTTAAAAAAAAAAAAGGTCGGTCGTTTCACATTTGCATTTACATTTGCATTTCTAGAGATAAATGATAAAGAAAAATATGAGAATTCTTCCTGTTGCACATTTATTACAATCAAAACCTATGTTTAATAAATATAATTTTGTTAATTTAAATTATGTGTTTTATAAATATACCTTTGCTTTTCTTCTCATGTCTTTGGGTCTTTATAAGATGGCTAGCAACAATGTGAATGTTTTGCTAATATATTCCTTTCAATATTAACTCTTATCTAAACATATATTTTATGAATTCATATCATAATATAAAATCCGCTGTAGCATATTGGTTAAATCCTAATCTATGTTGCATTTACATGGCTTTGAATTCCGGGTTCAAAGCCCGGCAGCGGAAACCTTTTTTATTTTATTTTTTACTTTAATTAAGCATGTTGCATTATAAAACTAAGAAAGCATCTACAATAAAGTGAATGATTTGCTTAATATATATCTTAAAATATTCAAATATATCTAAATATATAATTGTAACACTACGACTGCCACATTTTTTAGTGACCAAACTTCTATTCTCAGCCTGTGGGATCACTCTATCCGCTGCAGTATATTTTTTTGGTCAACAAAAGAATATCTCAAACGAGCCAATTGGATTTTAAATTATTTACATACAAAACATGATACGGAAAAGTACGTGTTTGACGCGCCAAAACATCTGCATTTACATTTGCATTTCTAGAGATAAATAATAAAGAAAAAGATGAGAATTCTTCCTGTTGCACATTTATTAAAATCAAAACCTATGTTTAATAAATATAATTTTGCTTTCCGTGTTCAATGGTCGGAAGCAGGAAATTTGGAGTATTTTTGCTAATTTAAAATATTTGTTTTAGAAATATACCTTTGCTTTTCTTCTCATGTCTTTGGGTCTTAATAAGATGGCTAGCAACAATGTGAATGTTTTGCTAATATTTTTCTTTAAATATTAACTCTTATGTAAAGATATATTATATGAATTCATATCGTAATAAAAAATACGCTGTAGCACATCTGTTAAATCCTAATCTATGTTGCATTTACATGGCTTTGAATTCCGGGTTCAAAGCCCCACAGCGGAAATATTTTTTAATTTTTTTTTACATTAATTAAGCATGTCGCATTATAAAACTAAGAATGCATCTACAATAAAGTGAATGATTTGCTTAATATATCTCTTAAAATATTCAAATATTTCTAAATATATAATTGTAACGCTACGACTGCCACATTTTTTAGTGACCACACTTCTATTCTCAGCCTGTGGGATCACTCTATCCGCTGCAGTACATTTTTTTGGTCAACAAAAGAATATCTCAAACGAGCCAATTGGATTTTAAATTATTTACATACAAAACATGATACGGAAAAGTACGCGTTTGACGCGCCAAAACATCCGCCTTTACATTTGCATTTCTAGAGATAAATGATAAAGAAAAAGATGAGAATTCTTCCTGTTGCACATTTATTAAAATCAAAACCTATGTTTAATAAATATAGTTTTTCTTTCCGTGTTCAATGGTCGGAAGAAGGAAATTTGGAGTATTTTTGTTAATTTAAAATATATGTTTTACAAATATACCTTTGCTTTTCTTCTCATGTCTTTGGGTCTTACTAAGACGGCTAGCAACAATGTGAATGTTTTGCTAATATATTTCTTTAAATATTAACTCTTATCTAAACATATATTATATGAATTCATATGGTAAAACAAAATCCGCTGTAGCACATTGGTTAAATCCTTATCTATGTTGCATTTACATGGCTTTGAATTCCAGGTTCAAAGCCCGGCAGCGGAAATCTTTTTTAATTTTTTTGACTTTAATTAAGCATGTCGCTTTATAATTCTAAGAATGCATCTACAATAAAGTGAATGTTTTGCTTAATATATCTCTTAAAATATTCAAATATATCTAAATATATAATTGTAACACTACGACTGCCACATTTTTTAGTGACCACACTTCTATTCTCATCCTGTGGGATCACTCTATCCGCTGTAGTACACTTTTTTTCAACAAAAGAATATCTCAAACGAGCCAATTGGATTTTAAATTATTTACATACAAAAAATGATACGGAAAAGTACGCGTTTGACGCGCCAAAACATCCACCTTTACATTTGCATTTCGAGAGATAAATGATAAAGAAAATGATGAGAATTCTTCCTGTTGCACATTTATTAAAATCAAAACCTATGTTTAATATATATAGTTTTGCTTTCCGTGTTCAATGGTCGGAAGCAGGAAATTTGGAGTATTTTTGTTAATTTAAAATATGTGTTTTATAAATATACCTTTGCTTTTCTTCTCATGTCTTTGGGTCTTAATAAGACGGCTAGCAACAATGTGAATGTTTTGCTAATATATTCCTTTAAATATTAACTCTTATCTAAACATATATTTTATGAATTCATATCAAAATAAAAAATCCGCTGTAGCATATTGGTTAAATCCTAATCTATGTTGCATTTACATGGCTTTGAATTCCGGGTTCAAAGACCAGCAGCGGAAACCTTTTTTTTTTTTTTTACTTTAATTAAGCATGTCGCTTTATAAAACTAAGAATGCATCTACAATAATGTGAATGATTTGCTTAATATATCTCTTAAAATATTCAAATATTTCTAAATATATAATTGTAACACTACGACTGCCACATTTTTTAGTGACCACACTTCTATTCTCAGCCTGTGGGATCACTCTATCCGCTGCAGTACATTTTTTTGGTCAACAAAAGAATATGTCAAACGAGCCAATTGGATTATAAATTATTTACATACAAAACATGATACGGAAAAGTACGCGTTTGACGCGCCAAAACATCCGCCTTTACATTTGCATTTCTAGAGATAAATGATAAAGAAGAAGATGAGAATTCTTCCTGTTGCACATTTATTAAAATCAAGACCTATGTTTAATAAATATAGTTTTGCTTTCCGTGTTCAATGGTCGGAAGCAGGAAATTTGGAGTATTTTTGTTAATTTAAAATATTTGTTTTATAAATATACCTTTGCTTTTCTTCTCTTGTCTTTGGGTCTTAATAAGACGGCTAGCAACAATGTGAATGTTTTGCTAATATATTTCTTTAAATATTAACTCTTATCTAAACATATATTATATGAATTCATATCATAATAAAAAATCTGCTGTAGCACATTGGTTATATCCTAATCTATGTTTCATTTACATGGCTTTGAATTCCAGATTCAAAGCTCGGCAGTGGAAATCTTTTTTAAGTTTTTTTTTACTTTAATTAAGCATGTCTCTTTGTAATTCTAGGAATGCATCTACAATAAAGTGAATGTTTTTCTTAATATATATCTTAAAATATTCAAATATATCTAAATATATAATTGTAACACTACGACTGCCACATTTTCTAGTGACCAAACTTCTATTCTCAGCCTGTGGGATCACTCTATCCGCTGCAGTACATTTTTTTGGTCAACAAAAGAATATCTCAAACGAGCCAATTGGATTTTAAATTATTTACATACAAAACATGATACGGAAAAGTACGCATTTGACGCGCCAAAACATCTGCATTTACATTTGCATTTCTAGAGATAAATGATAAAGAAAAAGATGAGAATTCTTCCTGTTGCACATTTATTAAAATCAAAACCTATGTTTAATAAATATAATTTTGCTTTCCGTGTTCAATGGTCGGAAGCAGGAAATTTGGAGTATTTTTGTTAATTTAAAATATTTGTTTTACAAATATACCTTTGCTTTTCTTCTCATGTCTTTGGGTCTTAATAAGACGGCTAGCAACAATGTTAATGTTTTGCTAATATATTTCTTTAAATATTAACTCTTATCTAAACATATATTCTATGAATTCATATCATAATAAAAAATCCGCTGTAGCACATAGGTTAAATCCTTATCTATGTTGCATTTACATGGCTTTGAATTCCAGGTTCAAAGAAATCTTTTTTAATTTTTTTTTTACTTTAATTAAGCATGTCTCTTTGTAATTCTATGAATGCATCTACAATAAAGTGAATGTTTTGCTTAATATATATCTTTAAATATTCAAATATATCTAAATATATAATTGTAACACTACGACTGCCACATTTTTTAGTGACCAAACTTCTATTCTCAGCCTGTGGGATCACTCTATCCGCTGCAGTACATTTTTTTGGTCAACAAAAGAATATCTCAAACGAGCCAATTGGATTTTAAATTATTTACATACAAAACATGATACGGAAAAGTACGCGTTTGACGCGCCAAAACATCTGCATTTACATTTGCATTTCTAGAGATAAATGATAAAGAAAAAGATGAGAATTCTTCCTGTTGCACATTTATTAAAATCAAAACCTATGTTTAATAAATATAATTTTACTTTCCGTGTTCAATGGTCGGAAGCAGGAAATTTGGAGTATATTTGTTAATTTAAAATATATGTTTTACAAATATACCTTTGCTTTTCTTCTCATGTCTTTGGGTCTTAATAAGATGGCTAGCAACAATGTGAATGTTTTGCTAATATATTTCTTTAAATATTAACTCTTATCTAAAGATATATTATATGAATTCATATCATAATAAAAATTACGCTGTAGCACATCTGTTAAATCCTAATCTATGTTGCATTTACAAGGCTTTGAATTCCGGGTTCAAAGCCCCACAGCGGAAATCTTTTTTAATTTTTTTTTACTTTTATTAAGCATGTTGCTTTATAATTCTAAGAATGCATCTACAATAAAGTGAATGAGTTGCTTAATATATCTCTTAAAATATTCAAATATTTCTAAATATATAATTATAACGCTACGACTGCCACATTTTTTAGTGACCACACTTCTATTCTCAGCCTGTGGGATCACTCTATCCGCTGCAGTACATTTTTTTGGTCAACAAAAGAATATCTCAAACGAGCCAATTGGATTTTAAATTATTTACATACAAAACATGATACGGAAAAGTACGCGTTTGACGCGCCAAAACATCTGCCTTTACATTTGCATTTCTAGAGATAAATGATAAAGAAAAAGATGAGAATTCTTCCTGTTGCACATTTATTAAAATCAAAACCTACGTTTAATAAATATAGTTTTTCTTTCCGTGTTCAATGGTCGGAAGCAGGAAATTTGGAGTATTTTTGTTAATTTAAAATATATGTTTTACAAATATACCTTTGCTTTTCTTCTCATGTCTTTGGGTCTTACTAAGACGGCTAGCAACAATGTGAATGTTTTGCTAATATATTTCTTTAAATATTAACTCTTATCTAAACATATATTATATGAATTCATATCGTACAAAAAAATCCGCTGTAGCACATTGGTTAAATCCTTATCTATGTTGCATTTACATGGTTTTGAATTCCGGGTTCAAAGCCCGGCAGCGGAAATCTTTTTTATTTTATTTTTGACTTTAATTAAGCATGTCGATTTATAATTCTAAGAATGCATCTACAATAAAGTGAATGTTTTGCTTAATATATCTCTTAAAATATTCAAATATATCTAAATATATAATTGTAACACTATGACTGCCACATTTTTTAGTGACCACACTTCTATTCTCAGCCTGTGGGATCACTCTATCCGCTGTAGTACATTTTTTTGTCAACAAAAGAATATCTCAAACGAGCCAATTGGATTTTAAATTATTTACATACAAAACATGATACGGAAAAGTACGCGTTTGACGCACCAAAACATCCACCTTTACATTTGCATTTCTAGAGATAAATGATAAAGAAAAAGATGAGAATTCTTCCTGTTGCACATTTATTAAAATCAAAACCTATGTTTAATAAATATAGTTTTGCTTTCCATGTTCAATGGTCGAAAGCAGGAAATTTGGAGTATTTTTGTTAATTTAAAATATTTGATTTATAAATATACCTTTGCTTTTCTTCTCATGTCTTTGGGTCTTAATAAGACGGCTAGCAACAATGTGAATGATTTGCTAATATATTTCTTTAAATATTAACTCTTATCTAAACATATATTATATGAATTCATATCATAATAAACAATCCGCTGTAGCACATTGGTTAAATCTTAATCTATGTTTCATTTACATGGCTTTGAATTCCGGGTTCAAAGCCCGGCAGCGGAAATCTTTTTTAATTTTTTTTTTTACTCTAATTAAGCATGTCCCTTTATAATTCTAAGGATGCATCTACAATAAAGTGAATGTTTTGCTTAATATATCTCTTAAAATATTCAAATATATCTAAATATATAATTGTAACACTACGACTGCCACATTTTTTAGTGACCACACTTCTATTCTCAGCCTGTGGGATCACTCTATCCGCTGTAGTACATTTTTTTGTCAACAAAAGAATATCTCAAACGAGCCAATTGGATTTTAAATTATTTACATACAAAACATGATACAGAAAAGTACGCGTTTGACGCGCCAAAACATCCACCTTTACATTTGCGTTTCTAGAGATAAATGATAAAGAAAAAGATGAGAATTCTTCCTGTTGCACATTTATTAAAATCAAAACCTATGTTTAATAAATATAGTTTTGCTTTCCGTGTTCAATGGTCGGAAGCAAGAAATTTGGAGTATTTTTGTTAATTTAAAATATGTGTTTTATAAATATACCTTTGCTTTTCTTCTCATGTCTTTGGGTCTTAATAAGACGGCTAGCAACAATGTGAATGTTTTGCTAATATATTCCTTTAAATATTAACTCTTATCTAAACATATATTTTATGAATTCATATCATAATAAAAAAATCTGTTGTAGCATATTGGTTAAATCCTAATCTATGTTGCATTTACATGGCTTTGAATTCCGGGTTCAAAGACCGGCAGCGGAAACCTTTTTTATTTTTTATTTATTTTAATTAAGCATGTCGCTTTATAAAACTAAGAATGCATCTACAATAAAGTGAATGATTTGCTTAATATATCTCTTAAAATATTCAAATATTTCTAAATATATAATTGTAACGCTACGACTGCCACATTTTTTAGTGACCACACTTCTATTCTCAGCCTGTGGGATCACTCTATCCGCTGCAGTATATTTTTTTGGTCAACAAAAGAATATGTCAAACGAGCCAATTGGATTATAAATTATTTACATACAAAACATGATACGGAAAAGTACGCGTTTGACGCGCCAAAACATCCGCCTTTACATTTGCATTTCTAGAGATAAATGATAAAGAAGAAGATGAGAATTCTTCCTGTTGCACATTTATTAAAATCAAGACCTATGTTTAATAAATATAGTTTTGCTTTCCGTGTTCAATGGTCGGAAGCAGGAAATTTGGAGTATTTTTGTTAATTTAAAATATTTGTTTTATAAATATACCTTTGCTTTTCTTCTCTTGTCTTTGGGTCTTAATAAGACGGCTAGCAACAATGTGAATGTTTTGCTAATATATTTCTTTAAATATTAACTCTTATCTAAACATATATTATATGAATTCATATCATAATAAAAAATCTGCTGTAGCACATTGGTTATATCCTAATCTATGTTTCATTTACATGGCTTTGAATTCCAGATTCAAAGCTCGGCAGTGGAAATCTTTTTTAAGTTTTTTTTTACTTTAATTAAGCATGTCTCTTTGTAATTCTAGGAATGCATCTACAATAAAGTGAATGTTTTTCTTAATATATATCTTAAAATATTCAAATATATCTAAATATATAATTGTAACACTACGACTGCCACATTTTCTAGTGACCAAACTTCTATTCTCAGCCTGTGGGATCACTCTATCCGCTGCAGTACATTTTTTTGGTCAACAAAAGAATATCTCAAACGAGCCAATTGGATTTTAAATTATTTACATACAAAACATGATACGGAAAAGTACGCATTTGACGCGCCAAAACATCTGCATTTACATTTGCATTTCTAGAGATAAATGATAAAGAAAAAGATGAGAATTCTTCCTGTTGCACATTTATTAAAATCAAAACCTATGTTTAATAAATATAATTTTGCTTTCCGTGTTCAATGGTCGGAAGCAGGAAATTTGGAGTATTTTTGTTAATTTAAAATATTTGTTTTACAAATATACCTTTGCTTTTCTTCTCATGTCTTTGGGTCTTAATAAGACGGCTAGCAACAATGTTAATGTTTTGCTAATATATTTCTTTAAATATTAACTCTTATCTAAACATATATTCTATGAATTCATATCATAATAAAAAATCCGCTGTAGCACATAGGTTAAATCCTTATCTATGTTGCATTTACATGGCTTTGAATTCCAGGTTCAAAGAAATCTTTTTTAATTTTTTTTTTACTTTAATTAAGCATGTCTCTTTGTAATTCTATGAATGCATCTACAATAAAGTGAATGTTTTGCTTAATATATATCTTTAAATATTCAAATATATCTAAATATATAATTGTAACACTACGACTGCCACATTTTTTAGTGACCAAACTTCTATTCTCAGCCTGTGGGATCACTCTATCCGCTGCAGTACATTTTTTTGGTCAACAAAAGAATATCTCAAACGAGCCAATTGGATTTTAAATTATTTACATACAAAACATGATACGGAAAAGTACGCGTTTGACGCGCCAAAACATCTGCATTTACATTTGCATTTCTAGAGATAAATGATAAAGAAAAAGATGAGAATTCTTCCTGTTGCACATTTATTAAAATCAAAACCTATGTTTAATAAATATAATTTTACTTTCCGTGTTCAATGGTCGGAAGCAGGAAATTTGGAGTATATTTGTTAATTTAAAATATATGTTTTACAAATATACCTTTGCTTTTCTTCTCATGTCTTTGGGTCTTAATAAGATGGCTAGCAACAATGTGAATGTTTTGCTAATATATTTCTTTAAATATTAACTCTTATCTAAAGATATATTATATGAATTCATATCATAATAAAAATTACGCTGTAGCACATCTGTTAAATCCTAATCTATGTTGCATTTACAAGGCTTTGAATTCCGGGTTCAAAGCCCCACAGCGGAAATCTTTTTTAATTTTTTTTTACTTTTATTAAGCATGTTGCTTTATAATTCTAAGAATGCATCTACAATAAAGTGAATGAGTTGCTTAATATATCTCTTAAAATATTCAAATATTTCTAAATATATAATTATAACGCTACGACTGCCACATTTTTTAGTGACCACACTTCTATTCTCAGCCTGTGGGATCACTCTATCCGCTGCAGTACATTTTTTTGGTCAACAAAAGAATATCTCAAACGAGCCAATTGGATTTTAAATTATTTACATACAAAACATGATACGGAAAAGTACGCGTTTGACGCGCCAAAACATCTGCCTTTACATTTGCATTTCTAGAGATAAATGATAAAGAAAAAGATGAGAATTCTTCCTGTTGCACATTTATTAAAATCAAAACCTACGTTTAATAAATATAGTTTTTCTTTCCGTGTTCAATGGTCGGAAGCAGGAAATTTGGAGTATTTTTGTTAATTTAAAATATATGTTTTACAAATATACCTTTGCTTTTCTTCTCATGTCTTTGGGTCTTACTAAGACGGCTAGCAACAATGTGAATGTTTTGCTAATATATTTCTTTAAATATTAACTCTTATCTAAACATATATTATATGAATTCATATCGTACAAAAAAATCCGCTGTAGCACATTGGTTAAATCCTTATCTATGTTGCATTTACATGGTTTTGAATTCCGGGTTCAAAGCCCGGCAGCGGAAATCTTTTTTATTTTATTTTTGACTTTAATTAAGCATGTCGATTTATAATTCTAAGAATGCATCTACAATAAAGTGAATGTTTTGCTTAATATATCTCTTAAAATATTCAAATATATCTAAATATATAATTGTAACACTATGACTGCCACATTTTTTAGTGACCACACTTCTATTCTCAGCCTGTGGGATCACTCTATCCGCTGTAGTACATTTTTTTGTCAACAAAAGAATATCTCAAACGAGCCAATTGGATTTTAAATTATTTACATACAAAACATGATACGGAAAAGTACGCGTTTGACGCACCAAAACATCCACCTTTACATTTGCATTTCTAGAGATAAATGATAAAGAAAAAGATGAGAATTCTTCCTGTTGCACATTTATTAAAATCAAAACCTATGTTTAATAAATATAGTTTTGCTTTCCATGTTCAATGGTCGAAAGCAGGAAATTTGGAGTATTTTTGTTAATTTAAAATATTTGATTTATAAATATACCTTTGCTTTTCTTCTCATGTCTTTGGGTCTTAATAAGACGGCTAGCAACAATGTGAATGATTTGCTAATATATTTCTTTAAATATTAACTCTTATCTAAACATATATTATATGAATTCATATCATAATAAACAATCCGCTGTAGCACATTGGTTAAATCTTAATCTATGTTTCATTTACATGGCTTTGAATTCCGGGTTCAAAGCCCGGCAGCGGAAATCTTTTTTAATTTTTTTTTTTACTCTAATTAAGCATGTCCCTTTATAATTCTAAGGATGCATCTACAATAAAGTGAATGTTTTGCTTAATATATCTCTTAAAATATTCAAATATATCTAAATATATAATTGTAACACTACGACTGCCACATTTTTTAGTGACCACACTTCTATTCTCAGCCTGTGGGATCACTCTATCCGCTGTAGTACATTTTTTTGTCAACAAAAGAATATCTCAAACGAGCCAATTGGATTTTAAATTATTTACATACAAAACATGATACAGAAAAGTACGCGTTTGACGCGCCAAAACATCCACCTTTACATTTGCGTTTCTAGAGATAAATGATAAAGAAAAAGATGAGAATTCTTCCTGTTGCACATTTATTAAAATCAAAACCTATGTTTAATAAATATAGTTTTGCTTTCCGTGTTCAATGGTCGGAAGCAAGAAATTTGGAGTATTTTTGTTAATTTAAAATATGTGTTTTATAAATATACCTTTGCTTTTCTTCTCATGTCTTTGGGTCTTAATAAGACGGCTAGCAACAATGTGAATGTTTTGCTAATATATTCCTTTAAATATTAACTCTTATCTAAACATATATTTTATGAATTCATATCATAATAAAAAAATCTGTTGTAGCATATTGGTTAAATCCTAATCTATGTTGCATTTACATGGCTTTGAATTCCGGGTTCAAAGACCGGCAGCGGAAACCTTTTTTATTTTTTATTTATTTTAATTAAGCATGTCGCTTTATAAAACTAAGAATGCATCTACAATAAAGTGAATGATTTGCTTAATATATCTCTTAAAATATTCAAATATTTCTAAATATATAATTGTAACGCTACGACTGCCACATTTTTTAGTGACCACACTTCTATTCTCAGCCTGTGGGATCACTCTATCCGCTGCAGTATATTTTTTTGGTCAACAAAAGAATATGTCAAACGAGCCAATTGGATTATAAATTATTTACATACAAAACATGATACGGAAAAGTACGCGTTTGACGCGCCAAAACATCCGCCTTTACATTTGCATTTCTAGAGATAAATGATAAAGAAAAAGATGAGAATTCTTCCTGTTGCACATTTATTAAAATCAAAACCTATGTTTAATAAATATAGTTTTGCTTTCCGTGTTCAATGGTCGGGAGCAGGAAATTTGGAGTATTTTTGTTAATTTAAAATATTTGTTTTATAAATACAGCTTTGCTTTTCTTCTCATGTCTTTGGGTCTTAATAAGACGGCTAGCAACAATGTGAATTTTTGCTAATATATTTCTTTAAATATTAACTCTTATCTAAACATATATTATATGAATTCATATCATAATAAAAATCTGCTGTAGCACATTGGTTATATCCTAATCTATGTTTCATTTACATGGCTTTGAATTCCGGGTTCAAAGCCCGGCAGCAGAAAGCTTTTTTAATTTTTTTTTTCTACTTTAATTAAGCATGTCACTTTATAATTCTAAGAATGCATCTACAATAAAGTGAATGATTTGCTTAATATATCTCTTAAAATATTCAAATATGTCTAAATATATAATTGTAACACTACGACTGCTACATTTTTTAGTGACCACACTTCTATTCTCAGCCTCTGGGATCACTCTATCCGATATCCAGTTTGCTACGTCAAAGAGGCTTTAAAGACTTGTTTACCGACCCTACAAATCTCCACGTGATATTTCCCCGTGTTTTGTCTTCACCTCAGTCATACAGTTTTGACAATCACTTCTTGAAAGGTCACCCATCTTAAAATTTTCACAGCTCTAGCACGTTTAACTGTGGAGTTCTCTCGAGATGGTTGACCAAAAATATAGGTTCACTTTAGTGACATAGGTGACCAAATCTCTGCATGCACCACCATATTTGTGAAACTAAGCTGTTACAATATTTATGAAGTAATGTGATTAGAAATGATATGTTGTACACATTGGTTCTAATCAAATTCTATGGTTTAGAAATATGGTTTTCAAATCTGGGTTCAAATCCCGGTAGGAAAAAAAAAATTTGTTTTTATTTTTTCTTAATTAAAACGCTATAATGTATCATGTTGTCTTTTGCCTTCTGGTTCTAAAAAAACACCTAGCAACAAATTGAATGCTTTGCTTATATATTCCCTAAAAAAATAAATGTTATATTATATATAGTGTTTTATCTCATGTCTTCCGTTTTAAATAAGACACTTAACAACAAAGTTATTGCGTAGCTATAATATAAATATTTACATATAACTATATATATACTTTCTAAAATCATATAGTAATAACCAACGATCTCCTGCAGTATATTTTTTTTCTAAACAAAAGAATATCTCAAACGAGCCTATTGGATTTTAAATTATTTACATACAAAACGTGAAACGGAAAAGTACGCGTTTGACGCGCCAAAATATCCGCCTTTACATTTGCATTTCTAGAGATAAATGATAAAGAAAAAGATGAGAATTCTTCCTGTTGCACATTTATTAAAATCAAAACCTATGTTTAATAAATATAGTTTTGCTTTCCGTGTTCAATGGTCGGAAGCAGGAAATTTGGAGTATTTTTGTTAATTTAAAATATTTGTTTTATAAATATACCTTTGCTTTTCTTCTCATGTCTTTGGGTCTTAATAAGACGGCTAGCAACAATGTGAATGTTTTGCTAATAAATTCCTTTTAATATTAACTCTTATCTAAACATATATTTTATGAATTCATATCATAATAAAAAATCCGCTGTAGCATATTGGTTAAATCCTAATCTATGTTGCATTTACATGGCTTTGAATTCCGGGTTCAAAGACCGGCAGCGGAAACCTTTTTTATTTTTTATTTTATTTTAATTAAGCATGTCGCTTTATAAAACTAAGAATGCATCTACAATAAAGTGAATGATTTGCTTAATATATCTCTTAAAATATTCAAATATTTCTAAATATATAATTGTAACGCTACGACTGCCACATTTTTTAGTGACCACACTTCTATTCTCAGCCTGTGGGATCACTCTATCCGCTGCAGTACTTTTTTTTGGTCAACAAAAGAATATGTCAAACGAGCCAATTGGATTATAAATAATTTACATACAAAACATGATACGGAAAAGTACGCGTTTGACGCCCCAAAACATCTGCCTTTACATTTGCATTTCTAGAGATAAATGATAAAGAAAAAGATGAGAATTCTTCCTGTTGCACATTTATTAAAATCAAAACCTATGTTTAATAAATATAGTTTTGCTTTCCGTGTTCAATGGTCGGAAGCAGGAAATTTGGAGTATTTTTGTTAATTTAAAATATTTGTTTTATAAATATACCTTTGCTTTTCTTCTCATGTCTTTGGGTCTTAATAAGACCGCTAGCAACAATGTGAATGTTTTGCTAATATATTTCTTTAAATATTAACTCTTATCTAAACATATATTATATGAATTCATATCATAATAAAAAATCCGCTGTAGCACATTGGTTATATCCTAATCTATGTTTCATTTACATGGCTTTGAATTCCGGGTTCAAAGCCCGGCAGCGGAAATCTTTTTTAATTTTTTTTTTACTTTATTTAAGCATGTCACTTTATAATTCTAAGAATGCATCTACAATAAAGTGAATGATTTGCTTAATATATCTCTTAAAATATTCAAATATGTCTAAATATATAATTGTAACACTACGACTGCTACATTTTTTAGTGACCACACTTCTATTCTCAGCCTCTGGGATCACTCTATCCGATATCCAGTTTGCTACGTCGAAGAAGCTTTAAAGACTTGTTTACCGACCCTACAAATCTCCACGTAATATTTCCCCGTGTTTTGTCTTCACCTCAGTCATACAGTTTTGACAATCACTTCTTGAAAGGTCATCCATCTTAAAATTTTCACAGCTCTAGCACGTTTAACTGTGGAGTTCTCTCGAGATGGTTGACCAAAAATATAGGTTCACTTTAGTGACATAGGTGACCAAATCTCTGCATGCACCACCATATTTGTGAAACTAAGCTGTTACAATATTTATGAAGTAGTGTGATTAGAAATGATATGTTGTACACATTGTTTCTAATCAAATTCTATGGTTTAGAAATATGGTTTTCAAATCTGGGTTCAAATCCTGGTAGGAAAAAAAAATTTGTTTTTATTTTTTCTTAATTAAAACGCTATAATGTATCATGTTGTCTTTTGCCTTCTGGTTCTAAAAAAACACCTAGCAACAAATTGAATGCTTCGCTTATATATTCCCTAAAAAAATAAATCTTATAACATATATAGTGTTTTATCTCATGTCTTCTGTTTCAAATAAGGCACTTAACAACAAAGTTATTGCGTAGCTATAATATAAATATTTACATATATCTATATATATACTTTATAAAATCATATAGTAATAACCAACGATCTCCTACAGTACATTTTTTTGTAAACAAAAGAATATCTCAAACGTGCCTATTGGATTTTAAATTATTTACATACAAAACGTGATACGGAAAAGTACGCGTTTGACGCGCCAAAATATCCGCCTTTACATTTGCATTTGTAGAGATAAATGATAAAGAAAAAGATGAGAATTCTTCCTGTTGCACATTTATTAAAATCAAAACCTATGTTTAATAAATATAGTTTTGCTTTCCGTGTTCAATGGTCGGAAGCAGGAAATTTGGAGTATTTTTGTTAATTTAAAATATTTGTTTTATAAATATACCTTTGCTTTTCTTCTCATGTCTTTGGGTCTTAATAAGACGGCTAGCAACAATGTGAATGTTTTGCAAATATATTTCTTTAAATATTAACTCTTATCTAAACATATATTATATGAATTCATATCATAATAAAAGATCCGCTGTAGCACATTGGTTATATCCTTATCTATGTTGCATTTACATGGCTTTGAATTCTGGGTTCAAAGCCCGGCAGCGGAAATCTTTTTAAATATTTTTTTTGACTTTAATTAAGCATGTCGCTTTATAATTCTAATAATGCATCTACAATAAAGTGAATGTTTTGTTGTGAAACACTTAGTGGACTCTATAGACCGGCCCATATATTATCCTTAGAGACTCGGCCTCTCGGCCATACTCAGTCCGCACACCTTTGGCCCATGAGCCGAAGCCTTCTCGGCAAGTCCTTACTTATGTCGGTTTAAGCTTAGGCCTTGTACTCTACTATATATATGCATGTAACCTCGGGATTAATCAATAAGAATACACAAGAGCTTTATCCCAAAACTCTATATTCATAACATGTTATCAGCACGATAGCCTCTTACCCTAAAACCCTAAGGCAGCCGCCGATTTTCTCTTCTTCCCTAAACCCCTAAACCGCCTCTTATTCTTCACCTCCTTCGAGACTTTTCTCTTGGTCTCGAAGTTCTTCTGTTGACACACGAGCATCCTTAGCTCGTGATCGAGTTCTTCTCAAAACCCTATTGAGGTTTGTGGTTACGCAGTTCGGGGGTGAGTTCGCGCGCAAGGAGCTGTTCGCGGGAAAGCAGTTCGTGGTTCGTGGAAGCTGTTCGAGGTTTGAGGTTCGTGAGATATATGAGGTCTTTAGCTCCCAGATCATATCCGGTCAGACCCTTTTGGTGTTAAGGTAATAAGATCTCAAACCTCCTTAAAACCATAAAATCAAACTTGAACCTTAAAGACTATCGAACCCTAGAAACATCCAAGTATACAATCTAACAAAGTTTAAATTTCCTAAATCCTAAGACTTAAAATCGGTTAATTAGGTTGTTAGATTGTTTGAGAAATTGCACCATATTACATCAAGCTTAAAATCCGAATTGGTTGATTAAATTGTCTATGCTTGCTTGATTGTTTATGTTGCATAAGAACCTAGAACTATATTGTTAAGATCATAAGATAAACTTTGATCAAGCTGTTCTAGGATAATCATAAACTTGGATTGTTCTTGCATAATATTGAAATCGAATTCGCATAAGAGTGATTAATCGGCTGCATGAACTAGTTTTGTGATCTAGGATTGAATCCGATCAAGAACAAAATTTTGCTAAATTTCCATAATCATGAAAACATGAAATCAGAATTAAAATATTGATTAGGATAAGTTCCTAAATTAATTTAGCAATTATCCAAAGTCTTAAAAGATTAAATCCTAGACTAAATAGGAAACTTAAGAAAAAGGAAATCCTATATAAAATTGTTGCATGCATTAGACTATTTGCTTTTGTTGCATGCATGAATTTAAACCATAAACCAAATGTGGCAAGGCATGGTTCGGTCTCAAATACCGCATGGCCTAAGGCTTGGTTAGGTCTCAAATACCGCATGTCCTATTGATTGAGTGCATGGTTTGATCTTAAATATCGCATGCTAATATTCGGATGTCTATTTTTGTTGTATGCAGATGGCAAGCGTTAAGAGCTTAGACTATGCTAGCCTAAAAGCTTCGGGTGAAAATTACCTGCCTTGGGCATTGGACACCAAAATCAGCCTGAAAGCAAAAGGCCTTGTGACAACCCGTCCCGTTGACCCCACTAGCCCACTGCTAGCTTGCCCCCATAGGCCCGAAGCTGGCCCTGCAGGGCATCGATCCTAACCCCTCACTGGGCAGATCAATTGGTGACAGCTTGTCCTGTGGGAAGATTGTTAAAGGGTGGGGACCAGGGTTCGAGGAACACTTGGCGCACCAATAACCTACTATGGATTTGGATGAATAGTTTCATTTGCCCAGTGAGGGGTTAGGATTGATGCCCTGCAGGGCCAGCTTCGGGCCTATGGGGGCAAGCTAGCAGTGGGCTAGTGGGGTCAACGGGACGGGTTGTCACAGGCCTTTACGAATGCATTGAGAGTGATAACAAGTGTTCCGAAGAGGACAAGCATAAGGCGTATATGTATATACGCCACCACATGGATGATAGCCTCAAAGGTCAGTACCTCACTGTTGGGGACCCTCTTGAAATTTGGACAGAGTTGAAAGAAAAATATGGACACCAACAGATGGTGCTCCTACCAAAGGCTCAAGAGGATTGGAGAACCCTAAGGATCCAGGATTTCAAATCCTTGTACGAGTATCACTTAGAGCTATTTACAATAGCATCAAAATTGAAGTTATGTGGTCTCAAGGTTACTGAAGAGGACTTGATAGAGAAGACACTCTCAACCTTTCACACCAATGACAAACTGCTCCAGCAGCAAATTCGTGAAAGAAACTTTCAAACATTTGCAAGTCTTTTCTCTTGGTTATATGATCAAGAAATCTTGAAGAAAAACCCAGAAGCTAACCTTGTGCATCTCGATGATGAAGGAGACTTCGATCATGAGAATGATGACTCCCTAGAGACTTCTGATTGCCTCAAAGATATTGAATAAATTTTTGGTTTTATTTTGGTTTAAAACTATACTTTCATGCTTTGATTTATTTCTATGTATTGGATAATTGATTTGGTTTAAATTCAAGGATTTATTTTATAAATTATTTGCCTTATTAAATTAAAAACACAAATGTTGTTTTATATAGAAATGGCTGAGGATATGAGTGAATTAGTGGTGGACAGTGGATCCAGCCTCACTATACTAAGAGATAAAAGATATTTTATAAACCTCACCATGAAAAATGCCAATGTTAGTACAATTGTGGGTATAGCTAACTTAATAGAGGGCTACGGCCAGGCTCACATATTGTTGCCTAATGGCACACACATTGAATTAAGTGATGCCTTATACTCACCCAGCTCTAAGAGAAACTTATTGAGTTTTAAAGATATAAGATTAAATGGTTATCATGTTGAGACCAAGGGTGAAGGAACTAAAGAGTTTCTATACATTACAATAATTGTAAAAGGACAAAAGAAGGTCCTAGAGACTATACCTGCACTAGACACTGGTTTATACCATGCTAAAATTAATATGATATAAGCTAACTTGGCTAAGCACAGAATGTTCAAAGAACAATTCACTCTATGGCATGACCGGCTAGGCCACCCGGGTTCAAACATGATGCGTAAACTGATTAAGAGTTCGAATGGGCACAACCTTAATGAAATAAAAGTTATCCCTAAACATCTCACTTGTGTAGCATGTGCACAAGGGAAACTTATTATAAGGCCATCACCAGTAAAAGTCACAGAAGAGACTTTACATTTTCTGGAAAGGATACAAGGTGATATATGTGGACCAATACACCCATCTTGTGGGACATTTAGATATTTTATGGTGATGATAGATGCATCAACCAGATGGTCACATGTTTGCTTGTTATCTACAAGAAATCTAGCATTTGCTAAGATGTTGGCTCAAATTATAAGGCTAAGAGCACACTTTCCAGATTTTCCACTTAAGACTATACGTCTAGATAATGCTGGTGAATTCACATCCCAAGCATTTAATGATTACCGTATGTCCATGGAGGTGAGTGTGGAACATCCTGTGGCACATGTCCATACACAAAACGGACTAGCTGAGTCCTTCATTAAACGAATACAAATGATAGCTCGACCATTGTTAATGAGATCGAAGCTCCCTGTGTCGGCTTGGGGACATGCAGTATTACATGCAGCAGAACTCATACGCATCAGGCCATCTAGTAAACACAAATATTCACCATGCCAACTATTAACGGGTCAAGAGCCAGATATTTCCCATCTCAAAACATTCGGTTGTGCCGTTTATGTACCTATTGCTCCACCACAGAGAACTAAGATGGGACCTCAGAGGAGGATGGGAATATATGTTGGATATGAGTCTCCCACCATTATAAAGTATCTTGAGCCATTAACAGGAGATTTATTCAAGGCCAGATACGCGGACTGTCAATTCATTGAGTCCGAATTCCCTATCTTAGGTGGTGAGACTAGCAAGCTGGTCAAGGAATTAACATGGAATCAAACATCCTTAAATTGGCAAGATCCTCGAACTCTAGCATGTGATGCAGAGGTTCAAAAGATTATACATTTACAGCAGCTAGCTAATCAATTGCCAGATTCCTTTGCTGACCCAAAGAGAGTAACAAAATCGTACATACCAGCTTGCAATGCACCAGTACAAATTGATGTTCAGAATGAACACAATATTCAAGTTGCTACAGAGTCTAAAACCCGTTTGAAACGAGGTAGACCATTAGGTTCCAAAGACAAAATCCTCGAAAGTCCAAAGGTGCAAAACAGACCGAGGTTCAGGGAATTACAGAAAGTACAGACATGGCCGCGGCAAATGATAAGGAGCCGGATGGGGTTCAGGACGCTGAACCTCTAGGTCCTGAAAATATTGATAATAATGAGATTTCAATAAACTATATCATGTCTGGAATTAAATGGAACAGAAAAGATGTCGACATTGATGATATATTTGCATACAAGGTAGCACTTGAAATAAATGAGGATCTAGAACCCACATCTATATTAGAGTGCACTCAAAGCAAAGATTGGCTTAAATGGAAAGAAGCTATTGATGTGGAGTTAAAATCTTTGAAGAAGAGAAGTGTGTTTGGTCCGATCTTAAGGACAACACCTGAAATTAAACCAGTTGGACATAAGTGGGTCTTTGTAAGGAAGAGAAATGAGAACAATGAAATCGTGAGATATAAAGCACGGCTTGTAGCACAAGGATTCTCTCAAAGACCAGGAATAGATTATGAGGAGACACACTCCCCTGTGATGGATGCAACGACTTTTAGATATCTAATAAGTCTGGCTGTAAGAGAAAAACTGGATTTGCGGTTAATGGATGTTGTAACTGCTTACTTATATGGTCCACTGGATAATGAAATCTATATGAGATTACCAGAGGGAATATAACTCAAAGATAAGAGTGGTTCTCGAGAACAGTACTGCATAAGGCTAGACAAATCGCTTTATGGACTGAAACAAAGTGGTCGAATGTGGTATAATAGACTTAGCAAATATTTGGCAAAGAAAGGCTATAAGAATGACCCAATCAGTCCATGTATATTTATAAAGAAGTTTGCAAACAAAGGATTTGTGATAATAGCAGTCTACGTGGATGATTTAAACATCCTTGGAACCTCTGGGGAATTCGCCCAAACTGTAGAATACCTCAAGAAAGAATTTGAGATGAAAGACCTAGGCAAGACAAAATTCTGTTTGGGATTGCAGCTTGAGTACAGAAACAATGGCATCCTTGTGCATCAAAAGGCATATACAGAAAAGGTGCTCAAGAGGTTTAATATGGAGCAAGCTCACCCATTGACTAGCCTCATGGTTGTGAGAAGCACAGATGTTGATAAAGATCCATTCGCTCCTAAGAAGGTCGATGAAGAAGTTCTCGGACCTGAAATGCCTTACCTCAGTGCTATAGGAGCATTAATGTTCTTGGCTAGCCACACTAGACCAGACATATGTTTTGCCGTGAACCTCCTAGCAAGATATAGTTCTTGTCCGACCATAAGGCACTGGAATGGTATTAAACATGTTCTACGATACCTACAGGGTACAACAGACTTTGGTCTATATTACACTAACTATAAAAAAGATGGTTTAGTTAGTTTTGCTGATGCAATTTACCTATCCGATCGACACAATGGCAAGTCGCAAATAGGTTATGTGTTTACACACAGTGGTACAGCAATCTCTTGGCGTTCTATGAAACAAACCCTTGTAGCCACATCATCAAATCACGCAGAGATACTAGCAATACATGAAGCCAGCCGTGAGTGTGTCTGGTTGCGGTCCGTGACTCAGCATATTCGGACAGACAGTGGATTGGAAGACAGCAAAGAGGCAACCATAATTTATGAGGACAATACAGCCTGCATTGCACAGCTCAAAGAAGGTTACATCAAGGGAGATCGGACGAAGCACATACTGCCCAAGTTCTTCTTTACACATGAACTACAAAAGGCTAGAGAAGTTCAAGTAGTGCAAGTTTAGTCATGCGACAACTCAGCCGATCTCTTCACCAAATCGCTACCGACAACAACATTCAAGAAGCTCACGCACCAGATTGGTATGCGGAGACTTAGGGACTTGGAGTGATGTTTGGAACAGGGGGAGCAATGTGTGCTGTACTCTTTTTCCTTCAGCAAGGTTTTGTCCCAATGGGTTTTCCTGGTAAGGTTTTAATGAGGCAGCACCCCCAAGCACATTGCGTCGATCTCATTCCAACATAGGCACGGTCATCTCATCCAAGGGGGAGTGTTGTGAAACACTTAGTGGACTCTATAGACCGGCCCATATATTATCCTTAGAGACTCGGCCTCCCGGCCATACTCAGTCCGCACACCTTCGGCCCATGAGCCGAAGCCTTCTCGGCAACTCCTTACTTATGTCGGTTTAAGCTTAGGCCTTGTACTCTACTATATATATGCATGTAACCTCGGGATTAATCAATAAGAATACATTAGCCTTTATATTTGCATTTCTAGAGATAAATGATAAAGAAAAAGATGAGAATTCTTCCTGTTGCACATTTATTAAAATGAAAACCTATGTTTAATAAATATAGTTTTGCTTTCCGTGTTCAATGGTCGGAAGCAGGAAATTTGGAATATTTTTGTAAATTTAAAATATTTGTTTTATAAATATATACCTTTGCTTTTCTTATCATGTCTTTGGGTCTTAATAAGACGGCTAGCAACAATGTGAATGTTTTGCTAATATATTCCTTTAAATATTAACTCTTATCTAAACATATATTTTATGAATTCATATCATAATAAAAAATCCGCTGTATCACATTGGTTAAATCCTAATCTATGTTTCATTTACATGGCTTTGAATTCCGGGTTCAAAGCCTGGCAGCGGAAATCTTGTTTAATTTTTTTTTACTTTAATTAAGCATGTTCCTTTATAATTCTAAGAATGCATCTACAATAAAGTGAATGATTTGCTTAATATATCTCTTAAAATATTCAAATATTTCTAAATATATAATTATAACGCTACGACTGCCACATTTTTTAGTGACCACACTTCTATTCTCAGCCTGTGGGATCACTCTATCCGCTGCAATACATTTTTTTGTCAACAAAAGAATATCTCAAACGAGCCAATTGGATTTTAAATTATTTACATACAAAACATGATACAAAAAAACAAACGTTTGACGCGCCAAAACATCCGCCTTTACATTTGCATTTCTAGAGATAAATGATAAAGAAAAAGATGAGAATTCTTCCTGTTGCACATTTTTTAAAATCAAAACTTATGTTTAATAAATATAGTTTTGCTTTCCGTGTTCAATGGTCGGAAGCAGGAAATTTGGAGTATTTTTGTTAATTTAAAATATTTGTTTTATAAATATACCTTTGCTTTTCTTCTCATGTCTTTGGGTCTTAATAAGACGGCTAGCAACAATGTGAATGTTTTGCTAATATATTTCCTGTTGCACATTTATTAAAATCAAAACCTATGTTTAATAAATATAGTTTTGCTTTCCGTGTTCAATGGTCGGAAGCAGGAAATTTGGAGTATTTTTGTTAATTTAAAATATTTGTTTTATAAATATACCTTTGCTTTTCTTCTCATGTCTTTGGGTCTTCATAAGACGGCTAGCAACAATGTGAATGTTTTGCTAATAGATTTCTTTAAATATTAACTCTTATCTAAAGATATATTATATGAATTCATATCATAATATAAAATCCGCTGTAGCACATTGGTTAAATCCTTATCTATGTTGTATTTACATGGCTTTGAATTCCAGGTTCAAAGCCCGGCAGTGGAAATCTTTTTTAATTTTTCTTTTGACTTTAATGAAGCATGTCGCTTTATAATTCTAAGAATGCATCTACAATAAAGTGAATGATTTGCTTAATATATCTCTTAAAATATTCAAATATTTCTAAATATATAATTGTAACGCTACGAGTGCCACATTTTTTAGTGACCACACTTCTATTCTCAGCCTGTGGGATCACTCTATCCGCTGCAGTACATTTTTTTTTGTCAATAAAAGAATATCTCAACGAGCCAATTGGATTTTAAATTATTTACATACAAAACATGATACGGAAAAGTACGCGTTTGACGCGCCAAAACATCCGCCTTTACATTTGCATTTCGAGAGATAAATGATAAAGAAAAAGATGAGAATTCTTCCTGTTGCACATTTATTAAAATCAAAACCTATGTTTAATAAATATAGTGTTGCTTTCCGTGTTCAATGGTCGGAAGCAGGAAATTTGGAATATTTTTGTTAATTTAAAATATTTGTTTTATAAATATACCTTTGCTTTTCTTCTCATGTCTTTGGGTCTTAATAAGACGGCTAGCAACAATGTGAATGTTTTGCTAATATATTCCTTTAAATATTAACTCTTATCTAAACATATATTTTATGAATTCATAACATAATAAAAAATCCGTTGTATAAAATTGGTTAAATCCTAATCTATGTTTCATTTACATGGCTTTGAATTCCGGGTTCAAAGCCTCGCAGCGGAAATCTTGTTTAATTTTTTTTTAACTTTAATTAAGCATGTCGCTTTATAATTCTAAGAATGCATCTACAATAAAGTGAATGATTTGCTTAATATATCTCTTAAAATATTCAAATATGTCTAAATATATAATTGTAACACTACGACTGCTACATTTTTTAGTGACCACACTTCTAGTCTCAGCCTCTGGGATCACTCTATCCGATATCCAATTTGCTACGTCGAAGAGGCTTTAAAGACTTGTTTACCGACCCTACAAATCTCCACGTGATATTTCCCCGTGTTTTGTCTTCACCTCAGTCATACAGTTTTGACAATCACTTCTTGAAAGGTCACCCATCTTAAAATTTTCACAGCTCTAGCACGTTTAACTGTGGAGTTCTCTCGAGATGGTTGACCAAAAATATAGGTTCACTTTAGTGACATAGGTGACCAAATCTCTGCATGCACCACCATATTTGTGAAACTAAGCTGTTACAATATTTATGAAGTAGTATGATTAGAAATGATATGTTGTACACATTGGTTCTAATCAAATTCTATGGTTTAGAAATATGGTTTTCAAATCTGGGTTCAAATCCCGGTAGGAAAAAAAAATTTGTTTTTATTGTTTCTTAATTAAAACGCTATAATGTATCATGTTGTCTTTTGCCTTCTGGTTCTAAAAAAACACCTAGCAACAAATTGAATGCTTCGCTTATATATTCCCTAAAAAATAAATCTTATAACATATATAGTGTTTTATCTCATGTCTTCTGTTTTAAATAAGACACTTAACAACAAAGTTATTGCGTAGCTATAATATAAATATTTACATATATCTATATATATACTTTATAAAATCATATAGTAATAACCAACGATCTCCTATAGTACATTTTTTTGTAAACAAAAGAATATCTCAAACGGGCCAATTGGATTTTAAATTATTTACATACAAAATATGATACGGAAAAGTACGCGTTTGACGCGCCAAAACATCCGCCTTTATATTTGCATTTCTTTTTTTTGTATGAATGTTAAAGTTATATTCACCAAAAAAAGACAGTGGTCCAAAATAGTTTACAGCTTAAAACATTTAAAGTAATTAGCTAAAGCATTTGAAAAAACTTAGAACTTGATTAAATGGGATGGGTTTGAACCAATACTGAAGGCCACCCTCATAGCCGGGAGTGGTTACCAGAGTGAGCAGTCGATTGCGGACGTGCTTGGCAATGAGCTTGATGGGAGTGATAGGAGGAGTGGGAACCTCGCCATGTCGTCGAGCATTACGCTCCTGCCAAAGGTTATGCAGAGCAGCCTGAAAAACATACCGGAGAACAAATAGGTGGAGCCGTGGAGCGGACGAGTCGAGAAGTGTGCAGAATGTGCGGGGATCAGCAAGGATCCTGGAGAGCGTTCAAGAGTTGTCAGAGCTTCGGGAGGCGAGTTCCTGAGAGTGATTGGACGAGCTAGAGGAATTGATATTCAGATCGCAGGAAAGTCGTGGCCAGCGAATTTGCTTATCAGTCCAGTGGAGTTATATGATGTTATTCTCGGGATGGATCGGCTGCATCGGCATAGGGTGCATTTCGATTGTCATCGGGGTAGAGTGGAGTTTGAGCGCCCAGGAGAGAAGTTGGTGTTTCAGGATATTAGACCGACTTCAGGGAGTGTCGTGATCTCAGCCATTCAGGCTGGGAAGATGATCGAGAAGGGCCGTGAGGCTTATCTGGTTACTATATCTATGCCAGAGTCAGTGGGGAAGTCTACGGTTAGCGGTATTCTAGTAGTGGAGGAGTTTGAGGATGTGTTTCAGTCTTTGCAGGGATTACCACAATCTCGGTCGGATCCTTTTACCATTGAACTGGAACCGGGGACGATGCCGTTATCCAAGGCTCCTTACAGAATGGCTCCAGCAGAGATGGCAGAGCTGAAGAAGCAGCTAGAGGACTTGTTGAGTAAGGAATTCATCCGTCCTAGTGTATCACCGTGGGGAGCGCCGGTGTTGTTTGTGAAGAAGAAGGATGAGAGTTTCAGGTTGTGCATTGATTATCGTGGTTTGAACCGGGTCATTGTGAAGAACAAGTACCCTCTTCCTAGGATCGATGAGTTGTTGGATCAGTTGAGGGGTGCTACTTGGTTCTCTAAGGTAGATCTGGCGTCGGGTTATCATCAGATACCGATAGATGATGCAGATGTGAGGAAGACTGCTTTCAGGACGAGGTATGGGCATTATGAGTTTGTGGTGATGCCTTTCGGGTTGACTAACGCGCCAGCAGCGTTTATGAGATTGATGAACAGCGTGTTTCTGGATGTGCCTGTCATCATTTTCATCGACGATATCCTGGTTTATTCTAAGACTCCTGAGGAGCATGCAGTGCATTTGAGGGCAGTTATAGAGAAGCTGCGGGAGCAGAAGTTGTTTGCCAAGTTGAGCAAGTGTAGTTTTTGGCCGCGTGAGATGGGCTTTCTGGGTCACATTGTTTCTGTAGAGGGGGTTTCTGTATATCCAGAGAAGATTCAGACTATCAGAGATTGGCGTAGACCGCAGAATGCCACAGAGATCAGGAGTTTCCTGGGATTGGCAGGATACTACAAGAGATTTGTGCGGGGGTTTGCGAGCAGAGCACGTCCTATGACTAAGTTGACAGGGAAGGATGTTCCTTTTGTTTGGTCAGAAGAGTGTGAAGAAGGCTTTGCAAGCCTGAAAGAGATGTTGACTACTGCGCCAGTGTTAGCTTTGCCTGAGCAGGGAGAACCCTATGTGGTTTATACAGATTCATCTAGAGTTGGTTTGGGGTGTGTTCCGATGCAGCATGGGAAGGTGATTGCCTACGCTTCACGGCAGTAGCGGGTGCATGAAGGCAACTATCCTACTCATGATTTGGAGATGGGTGCTGTAGTTTTTGCCCTGAAGATTTGGAGATCTTATCTTTATGGTGCAAAGGTACAGGTGTTCACAGATCATAAGAGTCTGAAGTATATATTCACTCAGCCTGAGTTGAATTTGAGGCAGAGGCGGTGGATGGAGCTTGTGGCAAATTATGATTTGGAGATAGCCTATCACCCTGGTAAGGCTAACACGGTTGCAGATGCTCTGAGTCGGAAGAGGGTAGCTTCGGCTCAGGAGCAGGAGATGGAGTCTCTGGTAGGGGAGATTAGTGCTTTGAGCTTGTGTGCTGTTTCGCAGGAACCGTTGGGTTTGGAAGTAGTTGATAGAGCAGATCTTCTGAGTAGGGATGCGGTTGGCTTAGGAGAAGGATTTGGGGCTAGTGAATGCCTCTAAGGATGTGGATTCAGAGTATCAGGTCTCAGATAATGGTACTATCTTGGTGCACGTTCGGGTTTGTGTGCCCAAGGATGAGGAGTTGAGGCAGGAGATTCTGAGAGAGGCTCATGCGAGCAAGTTATCTATTCATCCAGGAGCGACTAAGATGTACCGTGACCTCAAGAGGTATTATCATTGGGTCAGGATGAAGAAGGATGTGGCTGGTTGGATTTCGAGGTGCGATGTGTGTCAGCTAGTGAAGGCTGAGCATCAGGTTCCTGGCGGTTTACTGAAGACTTTACCCATTCCTGAGTGGAAGTGGGATATGATCACCATGGATTTTGTGGTAGGATTGCCAGTGTCATGGACTTTTGATGCTATTTGGGTCATCGTGGACCGGTTGACTAAGTCAGCACATTTTCTGGCCATTAAGAAGACTGATGGAGCAGCGGTCTTGGCTAAGAAGTATGTGAGAGAGATAGTCAGATTGCATGGGGTGCCAGCGAGCATTGTGTCTGATAGGGATTCTAAGTTCACTTCGGTGTTCTGGAAGGCATTTCAGGCATAGATGGGCACTAAGGTGCATATGAGTACAGCTTATCATCTCCAGACAGATGGACAGTCTGAGACGACGATCCAGACGCTGGAGGATTTGCTGAGGATGTATGTGTTGGATTGGGGTGGCCATTGGGCAGATCACCTGAACCTGGTAAAGTTTGCTTACAACAACAGTTATCAGGCGAGTATTAAGATGGCTCCTTATGAGGCTTTGTATGGGAGACCATGCCGTACACCATTATGCTGGACTCAGGTGGGGGAGAGGAGCATGTTTGGTGCTAGTTTTGTTCAGGAGACCTCAGAGAAAATTCGGGTTCTCAAGCTGAACATGAAGGAGGCTCAGGATAGGCAGAGGAGTTATGCCGATAGGAGGAGGAGAGATCTTGAGTTTCAGGTAGGAGACAGAGTGTACCTCAAGATGGCCATGTTGCGGGGTCCAAACAGGTCATTGTCAGAGACTAAGTTGAGTCCAAGGTATATGCGTCCATTCAAAGTGATGGAGCGGATTGGACCAGTGGCATATAGACTGGAGTTACCCGAGGTTATGCGTGCATTCCATAAGGTTTTCCATGTGTCTATGTTGCGGAAGTGTCTCCGTGAGGGTGAGAGAGTGTTGGCTAAGATTCCTGAGGATCTTCAGCCTAACATGACTTTGGAGGCGAGACCAGTGAGGGTTCTCGAGAGGAGGATCGAGGAACTTCGGAAGAAGAAGATTCCTTTGATGAGAGTCCTGTGGGACTGTGATGGTGTTGAGGAGCAGACTTGGGAGCCTGAGGCCAAGATGAAAGAAAGGTTCAAGAAGTGGTATGAGAAGCAAGCCGCAACTTGAGCTTGTTTAGCCTGGTTCCATCTGTAATCCGTGGCTGGAGCGGGAATAGAGTATTCCAACCCATCTCTCTTGTTACTAGGTCGCTTGGGGTGGTTAGTTGTGCGACTCAGTAACAAGATGAGGTGGTGCTCGGGGTACAAAGTTTCCGTGAGGCGGGCTTCTGGAGGAAAGTTTCCTGAAATAGAAGTTTCCAAAAATGGAAGTTCCAAAAATAGAGATTGCTAAATATGGAAAGTTTTACGGGAGTTAGAATTTGTCCATTTTAGTGGTGGAGAGCCTTGGAGGGGCTTGTGTGGCCTTAGTGGCAGACTTTTTAGCCAGTGTGCCCGTGTGTGGCAGTATTCTTTTGTTATTGTGTGGCCTTTGTGGCAGTATTCTTTTGTTATTATGTGGCCTTGGTGGCAGGCTGTTTAGCCAGAGTGCCTTTTAGGCGGTCCTTTGGGACAGATGGTCCTTCCGGACTGATGGTCCTTCGGGACAGACGGTCCTTCTGGACTGATGGTCCTTCGGGGCAGACGGTCCTTCGGGACAGATGGTCCTTCGGGACAGACGGTCCTTCGGGACAGATGGTCCTTCGGGACAGATGGCCCTTCGGGACAGATGGCCTTTGTGGCGGGCTGTTTAGCTAGAGTGCCTGTTTAGGCGGTCCTCTTTAGGACATTTTTTTGGCCTTGGTGGTGGTCCTCTTTAGGACATTTGTTTGGCCCTGGTGGCAAGTATATGATCCTTGTGTGGTCATGGAGTATTCCAGTGAAGGGATATGTGGTTGGTAGGACATTGAGATGTTTTACGCGAGCCACGAGAAGGAAACCTGGATAGGGAAAGGACTCAGACAAGTTCAGAATCGTTTGCTCGTGACTCTTGAGGAACTTTGGTTCGCCTAGTGCTGCCATATTCAGAGACTTTGTGACTTGGGAGTATGGTTGGTATATCGACTTCAGACGACGGTCCGGAGGCGCGCTGTAGGGTGACGACCCGAGAGACCAGTTGGATTTTTCCTTATATATTATAGCATGCGGGTTTAGGCCCGATGAGGAGCCAACATTTGGCATGCAGACTTAAGTCTGATGAGGAGCCAATAAAACTCAAGGTTTAGGCCTACGAGTAAAGGAAAGTCCAAATGTCGAGAGCAAATAACGCCTGGAGCGCGAGTCTATCGCCTAGAGGTGACCTTCTATAGATCAGTCGGAGGAGTGCGTGCCGTGGAGACGGTTGCACGGGAGTCCTTAGCTGATGGTCGTTCGAGATTCGAGGACGAATCTAGATTGGTGGGGGAGAATTGTAACATCCGCGAACCATTTTTTGGTGTTTTGGTGAGGGTGTCGATCGACACCACAGGAGGTATCGATCGACACTCATTGTTTCTGGTTCGACCAGTTCGACATAATTATCGATTTGGACCGGTTTGGTTTAGGAAAAACCATTAGACCGAGATATTTAAGTGTTTGGTCGACCATAAGGGTTTTGGGAAGTCTTTCTTGTCGCTGTTTATCGTTTTTGAGAGAAAAAGGAAGAAAAAGAGAGTTCTTGAGTGTTTGGTGAGATTGGTGAGATTCCTTGCTGTTTCTTGAGAGATCCAAGGCTGGGAAGGAGTTAGAAGCTTGCTAGGAAGGTTGGATTCGTCATTGTTGGTCAGAAACTTCCTGCAAAGAGGTGAGTGCATGACCATGGCTAATCTAAGCCTTTGATTCTCTTGTTCTTGCTTGTTTGTTGCTTGTTTGTGTGTCTTTCTTGCTAGGATTGGTTGATACAAGTTCCTACGGATGTATAAGGCTTGGGTTTCGAGTATTCGACGATTTGGAGGAGATTTGGGAGCGAGATCCGACTCTCGACTTCGTGCGGATCGCAGTTGCAGAGGGAGTGTCGATCGACACCACCAAATTGGGCATCGATCGACACCACCAAATTGGGCATCGATCGACACTGTGGGGTAGTGTCGGTCGACACCTCCCTTTAAGCAAGACGATGTTTGATTTCCTGGTTCGTGTGTTTTGTTTCATGCTTGTTTGGAACTTTGGAATCATTGTTGCTTGTGTGTATAGCCCAGTAGATGGAAGGATTGCCTCACTAATGTTTATCAAATACTCATGCATCTCAATATGTGTTTGTGGTGCAGGTAAAGGCAAAGTGTGATCGTGGAATCAAGGCGATGAAGAGGAGGATGTTATAGTGGTTCGCGTGGTTGTTTGGCTTCTGTTAGGTTGCTAGAGTTGGGTCCAAGAACTTTGTTTAGGATTGCTGGTTATTTCATTTATGTTGTTTGGATCATTAGTTTGTGATTGGAATTAATACTGGTTATTATTTTATTGGTTATTGGTTAATTGGATATTTACTGGTTTGTTATTCAGCTGTTGATTGTGAATATGGTTAGGTGGCTAGTGGATATGGGACCACTAGTTGTAGTTTATTTATGTATATATATTATTTATTATTTATTAACAAAAAAAAGGGTCGGTCGTTTCAAATCTCCACGTGATATTTCCCCGTGTTTTGTCTTCACCTCAGTCATACAGTTTTGACAATCACTTCTCGAAAGGTCACCCATCTTAAAATTTTCACAGCTCTAGCACGTTTAACTGTGGAGTTCTCTCGAGATGGTTGACCAAAAATATAGGTTCACTTTAGTGACATAGGTGACCAAATCTCTGCATGCACCACCATATTTGTGAAACTAAGCTGTTACAATATTTATGAAGTAGTATGATTAGAAATGATATGTTGTACACATTGGTTCTAATCAAATTCTATGGTTTAGAAATATGGTTTTCAAATCTGGGTTCAAATCCCGGTAGGAAAAAAAAATTGTTCTTATTTTTTCTTAATTAAAACACTATAATGTATCATGTTGTCTTTTGCCTTCTGGTTCTAAAAAAACACCTAGCAACAAATTGAATGTTTCGCTAATATATTCCCTAAAATATTCAATGGTATAACATATATAGTGTTTTATCTCATGACTTCTGTTTTAAATAAGACACTTAACAACAAAGTAATTGCGTAGCTATAATATAAATATTTACATATATCTATATATATACTTTATAAAATCATATAGTAATAACCAACGATCTCCTGCAGTACATTTTTTTGTCAACAAAAGAATATCTCAAACGAGCCATTTGGATTTTAAATTATTTACATACAAAACATGATACGGAAAAATACGCGTTTGACGCGCCAAAACATCCGCCTTTACATTTGCATTTCTTTTTTTTGTATGAATGTTAAAATTATATTCACCAAAAAAAAGATAGTGGTCCAAAATAGTTTACAGCTTAAAAGATATAAAGTAATTAGCTAAAGCATTTGAAAAAACTTAGAACTTGATTAAATGGGATGGATTTGAACCAATACTGAAGGCCACCCTCATAGCCGGGAGTGGTTACCAGAGTGAGCAGTCGATTGCGGACGTGCTTGGCAATGAGCTTGATGGGAGTGATAGTAGGAGTGGGAACCTTGCCATGTCGTCGAGCATTACGCTCCTGCCAAAGGTTATGCAGAGCAGCCTGAAAAACATACCGGAGAACAAATAGGTGGAGCCGTGGAGCGGACGAGTCGAGAAGTAGCGGGATCAAAGCTACCCAGTTCGTGGTAAACCGAACACCAAGTAACCCTTGAGCCAGCGCATACCAGATTTGAGAGGAGTACGTGCATGAGAAGAACATATGATCCCTTGTTTCCCTGACAAAGCACACAGGACCCGTTTGCAGTAGCGTTCCATTGAACCAATTTGTCACCCGTAGAGAGCCGGTTTTTTAGTGCAAGCCAAGAGATAAAAGAGTACTTAGGAGTTGAATGGGGAAACCAAACACCTGCATACCAGTCGCAAGTAGGGTTTGGCTCCCTTATCAGATTCCAAGTATCTTGTGAGAGAAATTTACTCTTGAAAGAGCCGTTCTTTTGTTTACAAAGAGCTCGATCATAACCCGTTGATTGCACTAAACCATGAAGGGAATCGAGTACATCTTCAAGGTTGTTCAGAATGTCTACACGGTGTCGAAGTCTCCGATGCGAAAGCGCCTATGCCACTGTACTCTGCTGCGGGATTCCGATATCAATACTTCCACGTTGCCCAAGTAGCCCAAATAACTGACCAAGCGAGCTCCAATCATCAAACCAGAATGAGGTACCATGGCCTATTGTCACTTCTTTCTTATGTAAACTTGCAGCAAGTGCTCGATACTTCAGAATCTTCCTCCACATCCAAGAACCCCCGACGCTCTTCTCATTAACTGACCAGAAAGAACCAGTTCTAATCAAGTTCCGCCTAACCCAGTTTACCCAAAGAGAGTTGTCAGCTGACACAAGTCGCCAAATAAGCTTCAAAATGCACACTCTATTAGTGTCACGCAAACGACAAAGTCCCAAACCACCCTCAGACTGCGGAGTACACACATCAAGCCAAGATACCTTAGCCTTTCTCGAACTTAGGTCCGGACCAGACCACAGGAAAGCCGAGAAGAGGCTATCAATCTCCTGAAGACACTTTTTTGGCAGAAGGAAAGCAGAGAGCCAGAAGTTGGTGAGACTTGAAAGCACTGATTTTATTAACTGAAGTCTGCCTGCAAAAGACAAGAAACGGCCCGTCCAAGATGTAATGCGTAAGCGGATACGCTCAAGGAGCGGTAGATATTCTGAGAGTGTCATAGAGCGTGTGAGGAGGGGTAGGCCTAAATACCGCACAGGGAGAGAGCCAACCGTAAACGGAAAGTGTTGGAGTATATCTTGTTGATGTTGCGGAGAAGAACCAGCCATAAAGAGGGTAGATTTTTCCAAGCTAATTTTGAGACCAGAGATGAGTGCAAACTTGTCAAAAACAGCTAAAATTCCTTCAACAGAGCGTGAGCTTCCATCAGAGAAAACGAGAATATCATCGGCAAAACAGAGATGAGTAAGACTCAGAGTTTTGCAACGAGGATGGTAGCCAATGTTTCGATCCGCTGCAGCTTTATCAAGCATGAGAGACAGGACATTCATACAAATGACAAAGAGGTACGGAGACAGCGAACAACCTTGTCTCAGTCCTCTTGTACTTTGGAAATAACTTGCTAGTTCTCCATTTACTTGTACAGAGAAGGAGGCCGTACCTTTGCAAAGCTCTATCCAGTGAATGAATTCAGTAGGGAGATTAATTGCCTTGAGAATGTTTATTAGAAATGGCCATTGTACTAAGTCAAACGCCTTGGATATATCAATCTTCATCATACACCGAGGAGAGATAGCTTCCTTGTGATAATCTTTGTCCAACTCCGATGCTAACAAGAGATTTTCCATCATTAGTCTGTCCTTGATGAAAGCTGACTGATTTGGAGCTATGAAGGACGGTAGAATAACCTTAAGCCGATTAGCAAGAATCTTGGAAATCACTTTGTATAAAACGTTACAGCATGAAATGGGACGGTAGTCCTTCATTTCCTTGGAATCAGTCTTCTTAGGTATAAGTGCCAGAATAGTGGAGTTGACCCTTTTAGGAAGGAAACCTTTGAGGAAAAATGATTGAACGGCAATGACAAAATCTGGTCCCAAGATCGGCCATGTTTGCTTGAAAATTCAACCGTATAACCGTCCGGTCCGGGAGCTTTACTCACCGGCATCTTGAACAGAGTTTGACGAATCTCCTCTGCCGAGACCACCTTCAGTAAGCCCTCATGTTCTATTGGAACAGCAAAATGTCACCAGTTCTGCTAGCTGGTTCACACTCGTACCCTCATAATCTGGTGGCATATACCTGAGGAATTCCTCAAAGAAACGTACAGCCTCTGCTTTAAGTTCTGGCTGTGTTTTGACAATGGAACCATCACCACAGAGGATCTCACGGATTGCATTATGGCATTGGCGAGACTTGACAGCATTGTGAAAAAACTTGTTATTCTTATCACCCACCAACAGCCAATGCAACTTGGATCGTTGCTTTAGAAAACTCTCCTCCAAATCAGAAACAAGGTCCCATCACTGGAACACCTGCTTTTCAGCCTCCTCTGCTGCAGCCGTTGGGTTAGCGAGTGTAGTGAGCTGACACTCACAAAGGGTTTTGTGAGCATCCTCCACCTGCTATGATAATTTACTAAGTTTTTGGCGACCTAAAGACCGTATAAGTGGCTTTAGTGCCTTTAACTTCTTCGAAAATAGGAACATCGCAGATGTAGAATGATATAGGCTGCGTGTGCTGTCCCAAAAAGACTGCATCGTGGGCATAAACTCCAGAAATGACAGGATAGTATTTGAGAACTTAAAGGGTCCTCTCGGCTTACCGAGTTGAGTCCCCACCGAGAATCTACATCTTAGATGGTCAGAGCATCCCCCAGAGTCAAAAATGCCATAGGCATCCACAAAAAGTCGACACCAAGCTTCATTAACCAAGATATGATCTAGTAATTTACAGACAAGACCCTCGTCTCTCTTATTCTCCCATGTGAACAAAGGACCATGAGAATGCATATCCACTAGAGCACAATGACGGACAACATTCTGAAAATCAATCATGCCAGACGTGACAGAAGGATCCTGTTCATAATTTGAGTGCTCCAATCAATCAAGGATTTCATTAAAATCTCTTGCGATCATCTAGGCCTTATTAGCAAACAGAGGAGAGTCAGAGTGAGCTTTGAGATCCTCCTAGAGCTCCTTTCTCGCGTCAGAGAGATTGTATGCGTAAACAAAAGATACAAAAAACTCCATAGTATTCCCAGGTAGTAAGATAGAACAGGTGACAACCTGACCACTCTTGAAAAATGGGGTTACTCGTACATCATCCTTCCACACCACCCAAATCCTCCCTAGAGGATTTGTCATCGATGACCAGCCACGGAACACAGAAGAGATGATCCGAGGGGCCTTATCTTCCTAGAGATAAATGATAAAGAAAAAGATGAGAATTCTTCATGTTGCACATTTATTAAAATCAAAACCTATGTTTAATAAATATAGTTTTGCTTTCCGTGTTCAATGGTCAGAAGCAGGAAATTTGGAGTATTTTGTTAATTTAAAATATTTGTTTTATAATATACCTTTGCTTTTCTTCTCATGTCTTTGGGTCTTAATAAGACGGCTCGCAACAATGTGAATGTTTTGCTAATATATTCCTTTAAATATTAACTCTTATCTAAACATATATTATATGAATTCATATCATAATAAAAAATATGCTGTAGCACATTAGTTAAATCCTAATCTATGTTTCATTTACATGGCTTTGAATTCCGGGTTCAGAGCCCGGCAGTGAATATCTTTTTTAATTTTTTTTTTTTACTTTAATTAAGCATGTCGCTTTATAATTCTAAGAATGCATCTACAATAAAGTGAATGATTTTCTTAATATATCTCTTAAAATATTTAAATATGTCTAAATATATAATTGTAACGCTACGACTGCCACATTTTTTAGTGATCACACTTCTATTCTCAGCCTGTGGGATCACTCTATCCGTTGCAGTACATTTTTTTTATCAACAAAAGAATATCTCAAACGAGCCAATTGGATTTTAAATTATTTACATACAAAACATGATACGAAAAAGTACGCGTTTGACGCGCCAAAACATCTGCCTTTATATTTGCATTTGTAGAGATAAATGATAAAGAAAAAGATGAGAATTCTTCCTGTTGCACATTTATTAAAATCAAAACCTATGTTTAATAAATATAGTTTTGCTTTCCATGTTCAATGGTCGGAAGCAGGAAATTTACAATATTTATGTTAATTTAAAATATTTGTTTTATAAATATACATTTGCTTTTCTTCTCATGTCTTTGGGTCTTAATAAGACGGCTAGCAACAATGTGAATGTGTTGCTAATATATTCCTTTAAATATTAACTCTTATCTAAACATATATTATATGAATTCATATCATAATAAAAAATCCGCTGTAGCACATTGGTTAAATCCTAATTTATGTTTCATTTACATGGCTTTGAATTTCGGGTTCAAAGCCCGGCAGCAGAAATCTTTTTTAATTTTTTTTTTACTTTAATTAAGCATGTTGCTTTATAATTCTAAGAATGCATCTACAATAAAGTGAATGATTTGCTTAATATATCTCTTAAAATAGTCAAATATACCTAAATATATAATTGTAACGCTACGACTGCCACATTTTTTAGTGACCACACTTCTATTCTCAGCCTGTGGGATCACTCTATCCGCTGCAGTACATTTTTTGGGTCAACAAAAGAATATCTCAAACTAGCCAATTGGATTTTAAATTATTTACATACAAAACATAATACGGAAAAGTATGCGGTTGACACGCCAAAACATCCGCCTTTATATTTGCATTTCTAGAGATAAATGATAAAGAAAAAGATGAGAATTCTTCCTGTTGCACATTTATTAAAATCAAAACCTATGTTTAATAAAAATAGTTTTGCTTTCCATGTTCAATGGTCGGAAGCAGGAAATTTGGAGTATTTTTGTTAATTTCAAATATTTGTTTTATAAATATTCCTTTGCTTTTCTTCTCATGTCTTTGGGTCTTAATAAGACTGCTAGCAACAATGTGAATGTTTTGCTAATATATTCCTTTAAATATTAACTCTTATCTAAACATATATCTAATGAATTCATATCATAATAAAAAATCTGCTGTAGCACATTGGTTAAATCCTAATCTATGTTTCATTTACATGGCTTTGAATTCTGGGTTCAAAGCCCGGCTGTGGAAATCTTTATAATTTTTTTTTTTTACTTTAATTAAGCATGTCGCTTTATAATTCTAAGAATGCATCTACAATAAAGTGAATGATTTGCTTAATATATCTCTTAAAATATTCAAATACGTCTAAATATATAATTGTAACGCTACAACTGCCACATGTTTTAGTGACCACACTTCTATTCTCAGCCTGTGGGATCACTCTATCCGCTGCAGTACATTTTGTTGTCAACAAAAGAATATCTCAAACGAGCCAATTGGATTTTAAATTATTTACATACAAAACATGATACGGAAAAGTACGTGTTTGACGCGCCAAAATATCTGCCTTTACATTTGCATTTCTAGAGATAAATGATAAAGAAAAAGATGAGAATTCTTCCTGTTGCACATTTATTAAAATCAAAACCTATGTTTAATAAATATAGTTTTGCTTTTCGTGTTCAATGGTCAGAAGTAGGAGATTTGGAGTATTTTTGTTAATTTAAAATATTTGTTTTATAAATATACCTTTGCTTTTCTTCTCATGTCTTTGGGTCTTAATAAGACGGCTAGCAACAATGTGAATGTTTTGCTAATATATTCCTTTAAATATTAACTCTTATCTAAACATATTTTATATGAATTCATATCATAATAAAAAATCCGCTGTAGCACATTGGTTAAATCTTAATTGATATTTCATTTACATGGCTTTTAATTCCGGGTTCAAAGCCCGGCAGGGGAAATCTTTTTTAATTTTTTTTTTTACTTTAGTTAAGCATGTCGCTTTATAATTCTAAAAATGCATCTACAATAAAGTGAATGATTTGCTTAATATATCTCTTAAAATATTCAAATATGTCTAAATATATAATTGTAACGCTACGACTGCCACATTTTTTAGTGACCACACTTCTATTCTCAGCCTGTGGGATCACTCTATCTGCTGCAGTACATTTTTTTGTCAACAAAAGAATATCTCAAACGAGCCAATTGGATTTTAAATTATTTACATACAAAACAAGATACGGAAAAGTACGTGTTTGACGCGTCAAAACATCCGCCTTTACATTTGCATTTCTAGAGATAAATGATAAAGAAAAAGATGAGAATTCTTCCTGTTGCACATTTATTAAAATCAAAACCTATGTTTAATAAATATAGTTTTGCTTTCCATGTTCAATGGTCGGAAGCAGGAAATTTAGAATATTTTTGTTAATTTAAAATATTTGTTTTATAAATATACCTTTGCTTTTCTTCTCATGTCTTTGGGTCTTAATAAGACGGCTAGCAACAATGTATATGTTTTGCTAATATATTCCTTTAAATATTAACTCTAATCTAAACATATATTATATGAATTCATATCATAACATAAAATCCGTTGTAGCACATTGGTTAAATCCAAATTTATGTTTCATTTACATGGCTTTGAATTCCGGGTTCAAAGCACCGCAGCGGAAATCTTTTTTAATTTTTTTTTTACTTTAATTAAGCATGTCGCTTTATAATTCTAAAATGCATCTACAATAAAGTGAATGATTTGCTTAATATATCTCTTAAAATATTCAAATATATCTAAATATATAATTGTAACGCTACGACTGCCACATTTTTTAGTGACCACACTTCTATTCTCAGCCTGTGGGATCACTCTATCCGCTGCAGTACATTTTTTTGGTCAACAAAAGAAATATCTCAAACGAGCCAATTGGATTTTAAATTATTTACATACAAAACATGATACGGAAAAGTACGCGTTTGACACGCCAAAACATCCGCCTTTATATTTGCATTTCTAGAGATAAATGATAAAGAAAAAGATGAGAATTCTTCCTGTTGCACATTTATTAAAATCAAAACCTATGTTTAATAAATATAGTTTTTCTTTCCGTGTTCAATGGTCGGAAGCAGGAAATTTGGAGTATTTTGTTAATTTAAAATATTTGTTTTATAAATATACCTTTACTTTTCTTCTCATGTCTTTGGGTCTTAATAAGACGGCTAGCAACAATATGAATGTTTTGCTAATATATTCCTTTAAATATTAACTCTTATCTAAACATATATCTTATGAATTCATATCATAATTAAAAATCTGCTGTAGCACATTGGTTAAATCCTAATCTATGTTTCATTTACATGGCTTTGAATTCCGGGTTCAAAGCCCGGCAGCGGAAATCTTTTTTATTTTTTATTTTTACTTAAATTAAGCATGTCGCTTTCTAATTCTAAGAATGCATCTACAATATAGTGAATAATTTGCTTAATATATCTCTTAAAATATTCAAATATGTCGATATATATAATTGTAACGCTACGACTGCCACATTTTTTAGTGACCACACTTCTATTCTCAGCCTCTGGGATCACTCTATCCGATACCCAGTTTGCTACATCGAAGAGGCTTTAAAGACTTGTTTACCGACCCTACAAATCTCCACGTGATATTTCCCCGTTTTTTGTCTTCACCTTAGTCATACAGTTTTGACAATCACTTCTCGAAAGGTCACCCATCTTAAAATTTTCATAGCTCTAGCACGTTTAACTGTGAAGTTCTCTCGAGATGGTTGACCAAAAATATAGGTTCACTTTAGTGACATAGGTGACCAAATCTCTGCATGCACTACCATATTTGTGAAACTAAGCTGTTACAATATTTATGAAGTAGTATGATTTGAAATGATATGTTGTACACATTGGTTCTAATCAAATTCTATGGTTTAGAAATATGGTTTTCAAATCTGGGTTCAAATCCCGGTAGGAAAAAAAATTTGTTCTTATTTTTTCTTAATTAAAACGCTATAATGTATCATGTTGTCTTTTGCCTTCTGGTTCTAAAAAAACACCTAGCAACAAATTGAATGTTTCGCTATAATATATATATATAGTGTTTTATCTCATGTCTTCTGTTTTAAATAAGACACTTAACAACAAAGTAATTACGTAGCTATAATATAAATATTTACATATATCTATATATATACTCAACGATCTCCTACCGTACATTTTTTTGTCATTAAAAGAATATCTCAAACTAGCCAATTGGATTTTAAATTATTAACATACAAAATATGATACGGAAAAGTACGCGTTTGACGCGCCAAAACATCCGCCTTTACATTTGCATTTCTAGAGATAAATGATAAAGAAAAAGATGAGAATTCTTCCTGTTGCACATTTATTAAAATCAAAACCTATGTTTAATAAATATAGTTTTGCTTTCCGTGTTCAATGGTCGGAAGCAGGAAATTTAGAATATTTTTGTTAATTTAAAATATTTGTTTTATAAATATACCTTTGCTTTTCTTCTCATGTCTTTGGGTCTTAATAAGACGGCTAGCAACAATGTATATGTTTTGCTAATATATTCCTTTAAATATTAACTCTTATCTAAACATATATTATATGAATTCATATCATAACATAAAATCCGCTGTAGCACATTGGTTCAATCCAAATCTATGTTTCTTTTACCTGGCTTTGAATTACAGGTTCAAAGCCCGGCAGCAGAAATCTTTTTTAATTTTTTTTTTACTTTAATTAAGCATGTCGCTTTATAATTCTAAAATGCATCTACAATAAAGTGAATGATTTGCTTAATATATCTCTTAAAATATTCAAATATATCTAAATATTTAATTGTAACGCTACGACTGCCACATTTTTTAGTGACCACACTTCTATTCTCAACCTGTGGGATCACTCTATCCGCTGCAGTACATTTTTTTGGTCAACAAAAGAATATCTCAAACGAGCCAATTGGATTTTAAATTATTTACATACAAAACATGATAAGGAAAAGTACGCGTTTAAAACGCCAAAACATCCGCCTTTATATTTGCATTTCTAGAGATAAATGATAAAGAAAAAGATGAGAATTCTTCCTGTTGCACATTTATGAAAATCAAAACCTATGTTTAACAAATATAGTTTTGCTTTCCGTGTTCAATGGTCGGAAGCAGGAAATTTGGAGTATTTTTGTTAATTTAAAATATTTGTTTTATAAATATACCTTTGCTTTTCTTCTCATGTCTTTGGGTCTTAATAAGACGGCTAGCAACAATGTGAATGTTTTGCTAATATATTCCTTTAAATATTAACTCTTATCTGAACATATATCTTATGAATTCATTTCATAATTAAAAATCTGATGTAGCACATTGGTTAAATCCTAATCTATGTTTCATTTACATGGCTTTGAATTCCGGGTTCAAAGCCCGGCAGTGGAGATCTTTTTTATTTTTTATTTTTACTTAAATTAAGCATGTTGCTTTATAATTCTAAGAATGCATCTACAATAAAGTGTATCATTTGCTTAATATATCTCTTAAAGTATTCAAATATGTCTAAATATATAATTGTAACGCTACGACTGCCACATTTTTTAGTGACCACACTTCTATTCTCAGCCTCTGGGATCACTCTATCCGATACCTAGTTTGCTACGTCGAAGAGGCTTTAAAGACTTGTTTACCGACCCTACAAATCTCCACGTGATATTTCCTCGTGTTTTGTCTTCACCTCATTCATACAGTTTTGACAATCACTTCTCGAGAGGTCACCCATCTTAAAATTTTCACAGCTCTAGCACGTTTAACTGTGAAGTTCTCTTGAGATGGTTGACCAAAAATATAGATTCACTTTAGTGACATAGGTGACCAAATCTCTGCATGCACCACCATATTTGTAAAACTAAGCTGTTACAATATTTATGAAGTAGTATGATTAGAAATGATATGTTGTACACATTGGTTCTAATCAAATTCTATGGTTTAGAAATATGGTTTTCAAATCTGGGTTCAAATCCTAGTAGGAAAAAAAAATTTGTTCTTATTTTTTCTTAATTAAAACGCTATAATGTATCATGTTGTCTTTTGCCTTCTGGTTCTAAGAAAACACCTAGCAACAAATTGAATGTTTCGCTATAATATATATAGTGTTTTATCTCATGTCTTCTGTTTTAAATAAGACACTTAACAACAAAGTAATTGCGTAGCTATAATATAAATATTTACATATATCTATATATATACTTTATAAAATCATATAGTAATAACCAACGATCTCCTGCCGTACATTTTTTTGTCATTAAAAGAATATCTCAAACGAGCCAATTGGATTTTAAATTATTAACATACAAAACATGATACGGAAAAGTACGCGTTTGACGCGCCAAAACATCCGCCTTTACATTTGCATTTCTAGAGATAAATGATAAAGAAAAAAATGAGAATTCTTCCTGTTGCACATTTATTAAAATCAAAACCTATGTTTAATAAATATAGTTTTGCTTTCCGTGTTCAATGGTCAGAACCAGAAAATTTAGAGTATTTTGTTAATTTAAAATATTTGTTTTATAAATATTCCTTTGCTTTTCTTCTCATGTATTTGGGTCTTAATAAGACGGCTAGCAACAGTGTGAATGTTTTGCTAATATATTCCTTTAAATATTAACTCTTATCTAAACATATATTTTATAAATTCATATCATAATAAAAAATTCGCTGTAGCACATTGGTTAAATCCTTATCTATGTTTCATTTGCATGGCTTTGAATTCCAGGTTCAAAGCCCGGCAGCGTAATTCTTTTTTAATTTTTTTTTTACTTTAATTAAGCATGTCGCTTTATAATTCTAAGAATGCATCTACAATAAAGTGAATGATTTGCTTAATATATCTCTTAAAATATTTAAATATGTCTAAATATATAATTGTAACGCTACGACTGCCACAGTTTTTAGTGACTACACTTCTATTGTCAACCTGTGGGATCACTCTATCCGCTGCAGTACATTTTTTGTCAACAAAAGAATATCTCAAACGAGCCAATTGGATTTTAAATGATTTACATACAAAATATGATACGGAAAAGTACGCGTTTGACACGCCAAAACATCCGCCTTTACATTTGCATTTCTAGAGATAAATGATAAAGAAAAAGATGAGAATTCTTCATGTTGCACATTTATTAAAATCAAAACCTATGTTTAATAAATATAGTTTTGCTTTCCGTGTTCGATGGTCGGAAGCAGGAAATTTGGAGTATTTTTGTTAATTTAAAATATTTGTTTTATAAATATACCTTTGCTTTTCTTCTCATGTCTTTGGGTCTTAATAAGACAGCTAGCAACAATGTATATGTTTTGTTAATATATTCCTTTAAATATTAACTTTTATCTAAACATATATTATATGAATTCATATCATAATATAAAATCCGCTGTAGCACATTGGTTAAATCCTAATCCATGTTTCATTTACATGGCTTTGGATTCCGGATTCAAAGCCCGGCAGCAGAAAATTTTTTTAATTTTTTTGTTTACTTTAATTAAGCATGTTGCTTTATAATTCTAAGAATGCATCTACAATAAAGTGAATAATTTGCTTAATATATCTTTTAAAATATTCAAATATGTCTAGATATATAATTGTAACGCTACGACTGCCACATTTTTTAGTGACCTCACTTCTATTCTTAGCCTGTGGGATCACTCTATCCGCTGCAGTACATTTTTTGTCAACAAAAGAATATCTCAAACGAGCCAATTGGATTTTAAATTTTTTACATACAAAACAAGATACGGAAAAGTACGCGTTTGACGCGCCAAAACATCCGCCTTTACATTTGCATTTCTAGAGATAAATGATAAAGAAAAAATGAGAATTCTTCCTGTTGCACATTTATTTAAATCAAAACCTATGTTTAATAAATATATTTTTGCTTTCCATGTTCAATGGTCGGAAGCAGGAAATTAAGCATCACACCCGGGATCGAGTCCCGGCTCCTACAAATATAAAAATTTGGCTAATGGGCCGACCAGTTGTGGCCCAATGGTTGACAAAAAAAAAAAAAAATTTACCTTTGCTTTTCTTCTCATGTCTTTGGGTCTTAATAAGACGGCTAGCAACAATGTTAATGTTTTGCTAATATATTCTTTTAAATATTAACTCTTATCTAAACATATATTATATGAATTCATATCATAATAAGAAATCTGCTGTAGCACATTGGTTAAATCCTAATCTATGTTTTGTTTACATGGCTTTGACTTCCGGGTTCAAAGCCAGGCAGCGGAAATCTTTTTTTTTTTTTTACTTTAATTAAACATGTCGCTTTATAATTCTAAGAATGCATCTACAATAACGTGAATGATTTGCTTAATATATCTCTTAAAATATTCAAATATGTCTAAATATATAATTGTAACGCTACGACTGCCACATTTTTTAGTGACCACACTTCTATTCTCAGCCTCTGGGATCACTCTGTCTGATACCCAGTTTGCTACGTCGAAGAGGCTTTATAGACTTGTTTACCGACCCTACAAATCTCCACGTGATATTTCCCCGTGTTTTGTCTTCACCTAAGTCATACAGATTTGACGATAACTTCTCGAAAGGTCACCCATCTTAAAATTTTCACACCTCTAGCACGTTTAACTGTGGAGTTCTCTCGAGATGGTTGACCAAAAATATAGGGTCACTTTAGTGACATAGGTGACCAAATCTCTGCATGCACCACCATATTTGTGAAACTAAGCTGTTACAATATTTATGTAGTAGTATGATTAGAAATGATATGTTGTACACATTGGTTCTAATCAAATTCTATGGTTTAGAAATATGGTTTTCAAATCTGGGTTCAAATCCCGGTAGGAAAAAAAAATTTCTTATTTTTTCTTAATTAAAACGCTATAATGTATCATGTTGTCTTTTGCCTTCTGGTTCTAAAAAAAACACCTAGCAACAAATTGAATGTTTCGCTATAAAATATATAGTGTTTTATCTCATGTCTTCTGTTTTAAATAAGACACTTAACAACAAAGTAATTGCGTAGCTATAATATTAATATTTACATATATCTATATATATATACTTTATAAAATCATATAGTAATAATCAACGATCTCCTGCAGTACATTTTTTTGTCAACAAAAGAATATCTCAAACAAGCCAATTGGATTTTAAATTATTTACATACAAAACAAAATACGGAAAAGTACGCTGATCTAGAGTTAAATCAATAACCCGAAGCACACTCAACCACGATTAAGTGGTGTTGTCATAGCACTTTGGGGTCGAACCACAGAGACCAAACGATACACTATGAAATTATATAGACCGAGTGTAGCTAAAGCAATAAGAAGATTCTTTTTCAAGTAACCGAATCAAAACAGAAAATAAATAAAAGTTTGTAAAATTAAGAGGAAGTATTGGGTGCAGGGAATCAATCAAGGGTTATGATCAAGAAATTGGGTGATGGATTGGGATAACTTTAGGAACCGCTCTTGAACTCGAATCTCAAATATAAAACTAACCTGTTGTCGCAGTGTTAGTTATCTAAGCAAGGAATCGAATGAACCCTAAACCGTCGTTTCGATCTAAACAATCCTAGCAAGCATTAAGTTCTAGTCCGATTTGTTCACAAGGTGCCCCAACTTTAACTGTCGTTGGCTAAGGATCACCTTTCTCACCTATGTTCTTTTCAAGCAATTCAACAACACTTTTGATGCCTAGATGAATTTAACCTAAGATCATAAACTAGGTAGCTAATCTAGTTTAAGCAGTAAGAACAACTATAGATGAAGAACACAACAGATCAATCCCAAATCTAAAAACCTAAATCAATGAATTGGTCGATCTCGCGAGGATCAGTCGATCCGGAACGTATTTCTGCTCTCAATCCATCTGCCCTTTAGCTCGATCAGTCTTCAACCAATTAAGCTCCAGATGCATACTTTTATCCCCAAAACGCTCAGATTCCTTCCAAAGTCACCTAGAACCTGTAAAGACTCACAAAGGACTAAAATGACTCTAAAAGCACACTTGGACCTAGGAAAAGACTCAAAACAAACCTAAAAACTATAGTTAAAACCCTATAAAATGCAGACACATCAATTCCCCCGGACTTGAATCTTTGCTTGTCCTCAAGCAAGAACAGACAAAAACTCAGGAACAGAGAAAAGGTTTGAAAGTGGAAACTCACAGATGCTTGGAAACTTCTTCTTTTCACTCTTCATCACATCAAATTGAGAACTACTTTCTGTATTCTGTCCATGATCAGGATCAACACTCCCTACTCTAAACTCCACGGCCTTAGAGAACCTTCAGTCTCCCCATCGTTGTCTCTCTATATCAGATTAGCAAAAAGGTGCGGTCTTACCATGGGAGTATCGATCATTGAACTGTTGACTCCTTCAACCTCTTATCGCCCAAGACCTCCTCTTATGCTCCCTTTCCTCTCTCTTTTCTCACTTCCAAAGGATTGATTTCTCCCTAATTTTCTAGGGTATCATTTTATTTTTTTTTATCAATCCCTTGCTCTTTTCTTGCGGACAGGTTTCCATGAGTTCCAAAGGATGCACGGGTTTACGCACAACCCTCGGTTCACTTCTTTTATTACCTATATCCTCCTTTTCTCTTTTCTTCTTCTCTTTTTTTCTTTTTTTCTTTTTCTACTGAGTACTGAAGGGAAGAGGGAGGGGAAGCATACTGGTGAGGATTTGCATGTCTCGTGAGGCTCAAGGGAGGAGTCTTGTCCGATGTATACCAAGCCCCAAGGTAAGCAATTTAGTCCACTTAAGTCATGTCAAAGCTAGAGACAACTTCTGGTTCAACATAGTGTTCTCCTTGGCGAGTGTCTTTTGGGGCGTGTTGAGACTGCTCATGTTCATTCCAAGCTTCATTCCAAATCAGAGGTACAAAAGTAATCATAAGAGTGTTAGTTCAAAGCAAAAGATTCCTAGAAATGATCATAATTTCCCAACTTTTTTGTTTTTTTTAGACACGACAAACTGACTCAAATAAAAGGAAAATCAAAAGAAACAACCAAAGAAAACGTCATTAGTAACTTGGAGACATCCCTCCCCCGGACTTACTTCACACCGTCCCGGTGTGAAAGCAAAGCTAAGGAAAAGAAACCTCCGACAATAAAAATGAAAAGATAAAAATAAAAATCCTAGAAAAGAAACAGAGTAAACCGGAAAGAGGTAGCTACTGGTCAGAACTACTGAGATCGTGAGGACATCACGGAATGGTCAGACCCAAGAGGCTCAGTAGCTGCGTCCTCCTCGTCTTCGGTATCGATGTGAGCTGCTGGAGGTGGTGTGAAACAGGATGGTGCGAGACTCTGGAGCCAAGTAGCCAATCGAGTGAGTAACATGTTGTTCTTCCGCTGAGTGTCATAGACCCATCTCTCAAACTCGGTGCGAGCTGGATCCTCAGGTGGTGCAGCAAGAAACTGGTTCACATCGAAAGGAGGAAACGGTGGAAGGGGGTGAGATGGCTGCGAAGAGGTAGATGCCCCAGCGGGTTGTGGTCGGCCACGGGATCGGAGGGCTGCAGGCTCTCGCTCCTCTCCCAAAAGAACATCGTCAATATCCATAAGGATGTCAACAGGAGGATCAAAATCGATGTTCTGAACCTTGTGGAGGGAGGTGACGAAAGGCATAGGGATCAGCATATAACGAAGCTGACCGGTCTTGGTCTGGAAGCGATAGCAGTTGTGTCTCACCAAAATCTCACTAGTAAACATGTACTTGAGGTCAAACAACTTCTGCTGTGACACCTTAGCGTGCGGTGGTAAAACAACGCCGCAATACTCGATAATAGGATTCACCAAACTGCCGATTAGAACTCTCTTGTTCTTAGCATGAGCCATGCTCCTCCGAACCTGCTCAAACTCCTTAGATAGCAGGAAGCCAAAGTTGACATCATGAGTTTGCTGGTACAGAGGGGAATCCGGAGCGTGAAGGAACCTGCGAAGACCATGGAAGAACATCCACAACTCAGGTAGCTGCAATGTGCTAGTCTTAGCCCTAGCATAAATTGTGTTACTCAGGAAATTCGCCGTTATTCGGAGGACGGGGTTGAGGATGCGAGACTGCCTGGCGCTTTGAGAAGCATATTGCCCAGCAGCAATAAGCTTCCAAATTTCTGTCCTACTATCGAGCTTCTCCATCGTGCACAATGTGTTTCTGGGGAAACCGAATATGTCACATAGATCAAACATGGAGATGGCATAGTGTTTCCTGAGTAGGAAGAAGCTGATCGAACACTGCTTGGCCATCATATCAGAACCACCCGGCGATTCGAGTTTGACTTTTCTTGCTGCTTAAGCAGCCTGTGGCGAGGAACTCTCGAGCGAGCCGATCATGCAAGTCCCATGCTTGCTCAGCAAAAGTACCAAACCCCATGTTTTTCACCAACTCATCGAAATCCAACAGCATACCCATCTTCTCAAAGAGCTCCCGATCGACAAAACGAGTTGGTCCCATCTTGCATTGTCCGAGTAGCTTCAAACCCTTAGGATCCTCATCACTCCAAACTCTCGTTGGCGGTTCTTCGGAAGGAGTGGCAGTCTCCTTACCGCTACGGCTTTGTTTAGGCATTGTCTACAATAAAAAGTAAATAGCCAATATATTAGAAAAACCAAAGCAATCGAAAATTCCTAAGCTAAATCAATCCATGTTACAAGCCTATGCTAAATTCAAGCTATTGCAACTTAAATCTAGCTCCAAGATTTAACTAGGACAATTAATCTCACCAATGCACTCATCAACGGTAAAGAAGAGGAGAGAATAGCATAAATCTCAAAAATTGAGAAGTGAAAACCTTGGAATCGCCGAAACCGAATATAAATTGGGAGAGGAAGCACTTACCTTGTTCGAATGATTGGCACAAAAATTGGGTTGGGTAAAGCAAATGCAAACCCTTTGGGTTGGGTAAAGGATGAAAGATCAAGTTGAAGAAACCCAAAATTCAAATCAAACAAGAGAGGATTTGAGAGGAGAGGGAAATCGAGTTTGTGGACGGCGAGGGAAGAAGGAAGAAGAAGAGAAATTAGGTTTTATGGGGTGTGAACACGAATCCGGTTTAACCCGGTTCAATTTAAGTTCATAAACCCGAAAACCAATTTTCTTCCTTCCTTCTCCCTTTTTTTTTCTGTTTTTACGTCCCTCGATTTTTCTTACCTGGAATGGGGATCAATCAATCCAGAATTAAATTAGCTGATCCTGACCACCACGGAACTTTCCTTGAAAAGGGTTTCGCATCTTCTGCGTTTAGAACCTGTTCCTGAAAACCAAACTCACTACCAAACGTGATTCTCGAGTGACTCTGTAAAGAATACAAAAATAGCAAATTTCCTAAGAAAAGAAATACAAAACCAAAAAGAGAAAGGTAAGCAAATGCAAACCCTTTGGGTTGCCTCCCATTAGCGCTTGTTTATAGTCTCGAGCCTGACTTTTCTTGCTGCTTAAGCAGCCTGTGGTTCCTCCAAAGGGAGATAGGCCTCAGTCGGGTCATGATCTGCTAGGTATGGCTTAGGATGTTGGCCATTGAGAGTGAATTCTTTACCCTCTTGGTCCCAGAGTACAACAGCACCATAGGACATGACTTCCTTGATTCGAAAAGGTCCGGACCAACGGGAACACAACTTCCCAGGAAATATCTTCAGCCTCGAGTTGAAAAGAAGGAACAAATCATTCGCAGCAAAATCCTTGGGGATAATCTTCTTGTCGTGTAAGGCTTTGGTCCTCTCTTTATATAACTTGGTGTTCTCATAAGCATCCATGCGAATCTCATCAAGCTCATTCAGCTGAATAAGGCGTTTTTCTGCTACGGTCTTGACGTTGAAGTTCATCTGTTTGGTCGCCCATAAGGAATGATACTCAAACTCAACAGGCAAGTGACATGATTTCCCATAAACCAGCCGGAAAGGGGTGGTGCCGATGGGTGTTTTGTAAGCAGTCCGATATGCCCATAATGCCTCATCGAGTTTTCAGGACCAATCCTTTCTGGTTGAGTTGACTGTCTTTTCCAAGATGCTCTTGATTTCTCGATTAGAGATCTCGACCTGCCCAATGGTCTATGGATGGTAAGGGGTAGCAACCTTGTGTGTCACGCCATGTTTTCGCAAAAGGTTTGCAAAAAGCTTGTTGATAAAGTGAGTGCCCCCATCGCTTATTACCACCCTAGGAACACTAAACCGTGGAAAAATTATGTGCTTGAACATCTTGAGGACCACTTTCGAATCATTAGTAGGACTTGCGACAGCTTCAACCCATTTGGAAACGTAATCCACTGCAACAAGTATGTAGAGATTGCCATAAGAGGGTGGAAAAGGCCCCATGAAGTCGATTCCCCAACAGTCAAACACCTCGATTTCCAAGATAAAGTTTTGTGGCATCTCGTTCCGTTTGCTGATGTTTCCACGTCGCTGGCAAGAGTCGCATCGGGAGACAAAGTCGTGTGCATCTCGGAATAAAGTGGGCCACCAGAGGCCTGCTTGGAGCACTTTTGTCGCGGTTTTGAAAGTAGCGAAGTGTCCCGCGTAGCTAGAACCGTGGCAGTGAAAAATAATTCCTTGTACTTCTGATTCTTGAACACATCTCCTGTAGAGGCCGTCAGCACAATGCTTGTAAAGAAAAGGCTCTTCATCGATTCTCAGCCTAGAAAGGTGGTCTGCAACCCCATTCTCAATCCCCTTCTTGTCCCTTATCTCAAGATCGAACTCCTGCAGTAGTAGTATCCATCGCAGCAATCTCGGTTAAGCATCTTTCTTAGTTAACAAGTAGCGCAGTGCGGCGTGATCTGTGTGTACAATAACCTTGGATCCAACCAGATAGGATCTGAATTTTTCAAAGGCAAAGACTATGGCGAGTAATTCCTTTTCTGTTGTGGCGTACTTGGTCTGTGTTCCATCGAGTGTCCTGCTAGCATAGTAAACAACATGCAACTCACCATCCTTGCGTTGTCCGAGAACCGCTCCTACAGAAAAATCACTTGCATCGCACATAACTTCGAATGGCAGATCCCAATCGGGTGGTTGTACTATTGGAGCCGAGATCAGTGCTTGTTTGATTGTTAGGAAAGCCTCCAAACAATCTGCGGTAAACTCAAAAGAGATGTCCTTGCACAGCAGCTGGGTGAGTGGTCTGGCTATCTTGGAGAAATCCTTTATGAACCTTCGATAAAACCCAGCATGGCCAAGGAAACTGCGAATGTCTTTAACGGTTTTCAGAAGTTGCAGACTGGACATGACTTCTATCTTGGCTTTGTCGACTTCTATCCCTCTCTCAGAAATTCGATGGCCAAGAACAATCCCATTGGTGACCATGAAATGGCATTTCTCCCAATTCAGTACAAGGTGTTTATCCACACAGCGTTTAAGCACTTTGCACAAGTTGGATAAACAGGAGGAGAAAGATGAGCCATACACCAAAAAATCATCCATAAATACTTCCATAATCTCCTCAATCAAGTCGGAGAAGATCGACATCATGCAGCGCTGGAAGGTGGCTGGGGCATTGCACAACCCAAAAGGCATTCGTCGGTAAGCGAATGTGCCATATGGGCAAGTGAAAGTTGTCTTCTCCTGATCATCCGGGTGAATCGGAATTTGGAAAAAACCAGAGTAACCATCCAAGAAGCAGTAGTAAGGGTGGTTCGCTAGACGCTTAAGCATTTGCTCAATGAATGGAAGAGGGAAGTGGTCCTTCCTAGTGGCTGCATTGAGCTTGCGGTAGTCGATACACATGCGATGCCCTGTTACTGTCCTGGTGGGGATCAACTCGTTTTTCTCATTTACAACTACTGTCACCCCTCCTTTCTTCGGCACTACATGGACTGGGCTCACCCAAGTGCTGTAAGAGATTGGGAAAATAACTCCGGCTCCCAACAGTTTGAGGATCTCCTTCTTCACCACTTCCTTGAGGTTCGGATTTAGCCTCCTTTGGTGTTCGATGGAAGACTTAGATGGATCTTCGAGGTGAATCCGATGTGAGCACAACTCCGGTGATATACATGAAATGTCATCTAAGGAATAGCCCAAAGCCTTCCTATGTTTTCTTAACTCGCAGAGCAAGAGTGCAGTTTCAACATTGTTTAGGTTAGAGTTAATGATAACCGGGTATGTGGAGTTATGTCCGAGATACGCGTACCTTAGCCCTTCTGGGAGTGGCTTTAAGTCCAACTTCGGAGCTTTGAGTTCGCTCCAATCCTCCTGATTTGATTTTGTCCCAGGGCAAATTTCGAGGTCAGCTGATCTGTCGCTTGGAATGGTCAATCCATCGCCTTTATCGGATGCTTCCACAGGAGGAGTTGGATCAGTCATTCCAGTTTCCGGATCAGTCAGTCCAGGTTACAGGTTGATGAATAGGACTTCATGTTTCAGAACTGCTGCAGCATCGAGTGTTCTGGCCAAGTTCTCAGTCTTCTCAGAGAGATATCCCAGCTCTGGTTCCGTCTTGGTGAGTGCTACAGCCAAATGATCACTTGTACACACTTCATCATAGATCTCATCAGCTATTTCACCTATTGTATCAACCCAGAAAGTTTGACCATCAATCGTAGGTTTCTTGGCTGCTTTCTCCAAATTGAATCCCAAAATCAGATCATCCATGTGTAAATCAATCTTTCCCTCCTTGACGTTTATCATCGCACCAGCCGTGGCCAAGAAAGGTCTTCCAAGTAGAATCGGTTCTTGGGATTCCTTGTCAAGCTTCAGAACTATGAAATCAGTAGGAATGTAGCAGTTCCCAATTTGCACTGGTAGGTTCTCCAACACTCCTTCTGGGCGTCGAGTGGAACGATCATCAAGGACGAGGGTGACTTGGGTCGGTTTGAAGGTGTAGAGGCCAAGTCGTGTCGCAACACTGAGTGGCATAAGGCTCACGCTCGCTCCCATATCGCAGAGGCATTTGCTGAACTTGAGATCTCCTATCGTGCAAGGCAAGGTAAATGGTCTCGTATCCCCACAGTTTTCAGGCATTCGATTTTGGAGCATAGAACTGCACTCTTGTGTGAGGTACATCACTCCTTTCTCCAGACTGAGCTTGTCCGTTAAAATTTCCTTCATATACTTCTTAAGAGCTGGAACCATCCTTACTGCTTCGATGAAAGGAAGTCTAACCTGAAGCTCTCCTACTACTGACTTCAGCTTCTCATACTCTCGCTCCTGAATCTTTGATTTACGGCGAGTAGGGAAAGGTAGTCTGGGTGCATAGGGTTGTTGCAGTCCGCTGGGTTGTTTTTCCTCAGGAACTGTTGATCCATGTTTAACAACATCATCAGGAATGTTGTTGAGAACTTTGTCATGGTTGCCTTCCTGATTTTGTGTTTTAGACTGGTCAGTCCCGCCGCTGGATCGGTCATTCCCTGCTTTCTGTTGTGGTTTCGGAAGCTCCTTGCCGCTTCGAAGGGTGACGACATTCACATATTCTTTTGGATTAGCCTCGTTCTTTCCTGGAAGTGTTCCTGGAGGTGCCTTGACTCTAGCTGCCGATTGTGCCACTTGGTTTTCCAACACTCTCATGTGAGAGTTTAACGATTCGATTCTCCCATTCAGCTCAGAATACATGTTGTCGATCTTGACAGTCACCTCAGTGGCATTTTTCTTCTGGTTCTCCATCAGAGCATGCATCATTTGTTCCAGTTTGCTCTCCTGTGAGACTGCTGCCTGCGGTGCAAACGGTTGATACCCTTGCGCGAAGTTGTTGGCTGAGGTTTTTGTTGGAAATTCGATCCTCCAAAGCCTGTACCCTTGTTCTGGAACAGCCTATTCTGAGCATCTTCATCCCTCAAGGTGGCTTGCCTCGGAGGTGGGTTCAGTTCGGCTTGCTCTTGCTGGTTCTGCCTCTGCTGTTGTTGGATGATGCCAAGCTGAGGGTTGGTCGAATTAGCCCCTGTGTTCTCTCCGTCAGCCATAGAATTGGTCTGTGCTTTTGCTCTCCGGTTCTCGCGTTCGAGCTGTGCTAATTCCTTGTTCCCTAGTATGCGCAGATCAGTTTTCTTGCTGCTCCTTGTATGCATACACCTGAAACCAAGAAATAAAGTTGCAAGAACTCGTTAGTAACTAAAATAAAGAAACCTTAGACTAAACGTGAATCTAAAATTTCAAAGGCAACGTTTTGGTCCCCGGCAACAGCGCCAAATTGATCTAGAGTTAAATCAATAACCCGAAACACACTCAACCACGATCAAGTGGTGTCGTCGTAGCACTTTGGGGTCGAACCACAGAGACCAAACGATACACTATGAAATTATATAGACCGAGTATAGCTAAAGCAATAAGAAGATTGTTTTTCAAGTAACCAAATCAAACCAGAAAATAAATAAAAGTTTGTAAAATTAAGAGGAAGTATTGGGTGCAGGGAATCAATCAAGGGTTATGATCACGAAATTGGGTGATGGATTGGGATAACTTTAGGAACCGCTCTTGAACTCGAATCTCAAATATAAAACTAACCTGCTGTCGCAGTGTTAGTTATCTAAGCAAGGAATCGAATGAACCCTAAACCGTCATTTGGATCTAAACAATCCTAGCAAGCATTAAGTTCTAGTCCGATTTGTTCACAAGGTGCCCCAACTTCAACTGTCGTTGGCTAAGGATCACCTTGCTCACCTATGTTCTTTTCAAGCAATTCAACAACACTTTTGATGCCTAGATGAATTTAACCTAAGATCATAAACTAGGTAGCTAATCTAGTTTAAGCAGTAAGAACAACTATAGATGAAGAACACAACAGATCAATCCCAAATCTAACAACCTAAATCAATGAATCATAAAGCCCCCTTTGAAACCCGAAACCCAACAGTAAGACTACTCAGACATTGAACAGAGACAATCACAAATCAAATATGAAGAAAACATGTTTGAATTGCAAAAAGAGATAATAGGGTTCAGAATTCTTCTCCAAAGGGTTAGAAAGGATAAGAGATCTTCTCCCAAGCTTACAAGTGCTCAAAAACGGCGTAGAGTCAAAGTTCTTTTTCTCGGGGTCAAGCCCCGTGCTTAAATAGTAAAATAAATCCCTAAAAAGTTGGTTTAAACGGAAAAGGAAAGATTGCGTCGGAGACAGGATTGGTCGATCTCGCGAGGATCAGTCGATCCGGAACGTATTTTTGCTCTCAATCCATCTGCCCTTTTGCTCGATCAGTCTTCAACAAATTAAGCTCCAGATGCATACTTTTATCCCTAAAACGCTTAGATTCCTTCCAAAGTCACCTAGAACCTGTAAAGACTCACAAAGGACTAAAAGAACTCTAAAAGCACACTTGGACCTAGGAAAAGACTCAAAACAAACCTAAAAACTATAGTGAAAACCCAATAAAATGCAGACACATCATACGCGTTTGACGCGCCAAAACATCCGCCTTTACATTTGCATTTCTAGAGTTAAATGATAAAGAAAAAGATGAGAATTCTTCCTGTTGCACATTTATTCAAATCAAAACCTATGTTTAATAAATATAGTTTTGCTTTCCGTTTTCAATGGTCGGAAGCAGGAAATTTAGAGTATTTTTGTTAATTTAAAATATTTTTTTTATAAATATACCTTTGCTTTTCTTCTCATGTCTTTGGGTCTTAATAAGACGGCTAGCAACAATGTGAATGTTTTGCTAATATATTCCTTTAAATATTAACTCTTATCTAAACATATATTATATGAATTCATATCATAATAAAAAATCCGCTGTAATACATTGGTTAAATCCTAATCTATGTTTCATTTACATGGCTTTGAATTCCGGGTTCAAAGCCCGGCAGTGGAAATATTTTTTAATTTTTTTTTACTTTAATTAAGCATGTCGCTTTATAATTCTAAGAATGCATCTACAATAAAGTGAATGATTTGCTTAATATATCTCTTAAAATATTCAAATATGTCTAAATATATAATTGTAACGCTACGACTGCCACATTTTTTAATGACCACACTTCTATTCTCAGCCTGTGGGATCACTCTATCTGCTTCAGTACTTTTTTTGTCAACAAAAAATATCTCAAACGAGCCAATTGGATTTTAAATTATTTACATACAAAATATGATACGGAAAAGTACACGTTTGACGTGCCAAAATATTCGCCTTTATATTTGCATTTCTAGAGATAAATGATAAAGAAAAAGATGAGAATTCTTCCTGTTGCACATTTATTAAAATCAAACCTATGTTTAATAAATATAGTTTTGCTTTCCGTGTTCAATGGTCAGAAGCAGGAAATTTGGAGTATTTTTGTTAATTTAAAATATTTGCTTTATAAATATACCTTTGCTTTTCTTCTCATGTCTTTGGGTCTTAATAAGACGGCTAGCAACAATGTGAATGTTTTCATAATATATTCCTTTAAATATTAACTCTTATCTAAACATATATTATATGAATTCATATCATAATAAAAAATCCGCTGTGAAATGACCGACCTTTTTTTTAATAATAAATAATAAATATGTAATATAATAATTAACTACAACTAGTGGTCCCATATCCACTAGCCACCTAACCATATTCACAATCCAACTGCGGAACAACATACCAATAAATATCCAATAAAACAACAACCAATAACCAAATAAATAATATCCAGCTTTAATTCCAAACAGCATAAATCAAATAACCAGCAATCCTAACAATGCTCTAAGACTCAATTCTAGCAACCTAACAATGCCAGGTAACCAATCAATCAAGTCCCTAGAACATCCTCCTCTTCATTGCCTTTGATTCCACGATCACACTTTGCCTTTACCTGCACCACAAACACAAATTGAGATGCATGAGTATTTGATAAACACTCAGTGAGGCAATCCTCCCATCTACTGGGCTATACACACAAGCAATAAGATCTCTACATGCCACAAACAACAATCAATAAAACAAACCAGGCAATATACAAAGCATGCAACATCCGTCATAGCTGAAAGAAGGGTGTCGACCGACACCAGATGGTGTCGATCGACACTGTCAATCTGGTGTCGACCGACACCATACCGGTGTCGACCGACACCCTGCCCGACACTCCCGAAAACCCTAGTTTGTGTCGACCGACACCTCCACATGGCATCGATCGACACTCGCCAAAGTCCCGAGCCTTCTTCGCGTTGGTGTCGACCGACACCGTTGCCGAGCAGCGATTTCCTTCGATCAAAAACTCCGAATCTCGCCTCCAATCTTCTCCAATCCGCTCCTTGCACTCCCAGAAGCCAAACCCAGCCAAAACAGCGACGAAATACCATAGAGAACTCAAAGAAATAACCACATAAGCACCAAATCACATAAAATCTAGAGATCTTAGCTTAGATAAGCCATGGTCATGCACTCACCTCTTTCAAGAAGATTCTGACCAACAAGAACGAATTCCCTCACTCCTAGCAAGCTTCTAGCTCCTTCCCAGCCTTAGATCTCCCAAGAACAGCAAGGAATCTCCCCAATCTCTCTCAAAAGCTCAAGAACTACTCTCTCTTTTGTTTTTCTCTGAAAACGGCGATAAAACACAAAGAACACGACCCTAGGTCGTTTTCTTCCTCTAAAAACTCGATTTTAGGGATTTCCTAAACCAACCACGCAAACCGGACAGTTAAAATTGAACCGACCAAACCGGCTACCTCTAGTGTCGATCGACACTCCCCCTGTGGTATCGATCGACACCCTCACCAAAATTCCCAGAAAATTGTTTGCGGGTGTTACAATTCTCCCCCACAAATCTAGATTCGTCCTCGAATCTCGAACAACCATCAGTCAAGGACTCCCGTGCAACCGTCTCCACGGCCCGCACTCCTCCGACCAATCTACAGAAGGTCACCTCTAGGCGATAGACTCACGTTCCAGGCGTCATTTGCTCTTGAATTTTTGGACTTTCCTTTACTCCTAGGCCTAAACCTTGATTTTTATTGGCTCCTCATCAGACCTAAGTCTGCATTCCAAAATATATAAGGAAAAGTCCAAACTCGTCTCTCGGGTTGCCACCCTACAGCGCGCTCCCGGATCGTCATCCGAAGTCGATATACCAACCATACTCCCGAGCCACAAAGTCTCTGAATATGGCAGTACTAGGAGAACCTAAGTCCCCCAAGAGTCGCGAGCAAATGATTCTGAACACGTCTGAGCCCTATCCCTATCCAGGTTTCCTTCTCGTGGCTCGCGTAAAACATCTCAATGTCCTACCAACCACATATCCCCTCACCGGGATACCCCATGACCACACAAGGATCATATTCACGCCACCAAGGCCATCTGTCCCGAAGGACCGTCTCTCGCGAAGGACCATCAGTCCCGAAGGACCATCAGTCCCGAAAGACCGTCTGTCCCGAAGAACCATCAGTCCCGAAAGACCATCTGTCCCGAAGGACCATCAGTCCTGAAAGACCGTCTGTCCCGAAGGACCATCAGTCCCGAAAGACCGTCTGCCCCGAAGGACCATCAGTCCCGAAAGACCGTCTGTCCCGAAGGACCATCAGTCCCGAAAGACCGTCTGCCCCGAAGGACCGCCTTAACAGGCACTCTGGCTAAACAGCCTGCCACAAAGACCACACAATAACAAAGAATACTGCCACAAAGGCCACACCATAACAAAAGAAATACCGCCACAAACTGGCACACTGACTCAAAAGTCCGCCACTAAGGCCACACAAGCCCCTCCAAGGCTCTCCACCGCTAAAATGGACAAATTCCAACTCCCGGAAAACTTTCCACATTTAGCACTTTCCATTTTTGGAAACTTCCCACTTTGGAAACTTCTAATTCAGGAAAATTTCTTCCAAAACCCCGCCTCACGGAAACTTTGTACCCCGAACACCACCTCATCTTGTTACTGAGTCGCACAACCAACCACCCCAAGCGACCGAGTAACAAGAGAGATGGGCTGGAATACTCCATTCCCGCTCTAGCCACGGATTACAGATGGGACCAGGCTAAACAAGCTCAAGTCGCGGCTTGCTTCTCATACCACTTCTTGAACCTTGCCTTCATATTTGCCTCAGGCTCCCAAGTCTGCTCCTCAACACCATCACAGTCCCACAGGACTCTCATCAAAGGAATCTTCTTCTTCCGAAGTTCCTTGATCCTCCTCTCGAGAACCCTCACTGGTCTCGCCTCCAAAGTCATGTTAGGCTGAAGATCCTCAGGAATCTTAGCCAACACCTCCTCTCCCTCACGGAGACACTTCCGCAACATAGACACATGGAAAACCTTATGGAATGCACGCATCACCTCAGGTAACTCCAATCTATATGCCACTGGTCCAACCCGCTCAATCACTCTGAATGGACCCATATACCTCGGACTCAACTTAGTCTCTGACAATGACCTGTTCGGACCCCGCAACATGGCCATCTTGAGGTACACTCTATCTCCTACTTGAAACTCAAGATCTCTCCTCCTCCTATCTGCATAACTCCTCTGCCTATCCTGAGCCTCCTTCATGTTCAGCTTGAGAACCCGAATCTTCTCAGAGGTCTCCTGAACAAAACTTGCACCAAACATGCTCCTCTCCCCCACCTGATTCCAGCATAATGGTGTACGACATGGCCTCCCATACAAAGCCTCATTAGGAGCCATCTTAATACTTGCCTGATAGCTGTTGTTGTAAGCAAACTCTACCAGGTTCAGATGATCTGCCCAATGGCCACCCCAATCCAACACACACATCCTCAGCAAATCCTCCAGCGTCTGGATCGTCCTCTCTGACTGTCCATCAGTCTGGGGATGATAAGCTGTACTCATATGCACCTTAGTGCCCATCTCTCCCTGAAATACCTTCCAGAACACCGAAGTGAACTTAGAATCCCTATCAGACACAATGCTCGCTGGCACCCCATGCAACCTGACTATCTCCCTCACATACTTCTTAGCCAAGACCGCTGCTCCATCAGTCTTCTTAATGGCCAGAAAATGTGCTGACTTAGTCAACCGGTCCACAATGACCCAAATAGCATCAAAGGTCCGTGACACTGGCAATCCTACCACAAAATCCATAGTGATCATATCCCACTTCCACTCAGGAATGGGTAAACTCTTCAGTAACCCGCCAGGAACCTGATGCTCAGCCTTCACTAGCTGACACACATCACACCTCGAAACCCAACTAGCCACATCCTTCTTCATCCCGACCCAATGATAGTACCTCTTGAGGTCTCGGTACATCTTGGTCGCTCCTGGATGAATGGATAACTTGCTCGCATGAGCCTCTCTCAGAATCTCCTGTCTCAACTCCTCATCCTTGGGCACACACACACGACCGTGCACCAAGATAGTACCATAAAAAGAGACCTGATACTCTGAATCCACATCCTTAGAGGCATTCACCAGCCCCAAATCCTTCTCATGAGCCAACCGCACTCTACTCAGAAGATCTGCTCTATCTACTGCTTCCAAACCCAACGGTTCCTGTGAAACAGCACATAAGCTCAAAGCACTGATCTCCCCTACCAGAGACTCCATCTCCTGCTCCTGAGCCGAAGCTACCCTCTTCCGACTCAGAGCATCTGCAACCGTGTTAGCCTTACCAGGATGATAGGCTATCTCCAAATCATAATCTGCCACAAGCTCCATCCACCGCCTCTGTCTCAAATTCAGCTCAGGCTGAGTGAATATATACTTCAGGCTCTTATGATCTGTAAACACCTGTACCATTGCACCATAAAGATAAGATCTCCAAATCTTCAGGGCAAAAACTACAGCACCCATCTCCAAATCATGAGTAGGATAGTTGCCTTCATGCACCCGCAATTGCCGCGAAGCATAAGCAATCACCTTCCCATGCTGCATCAGAACACAACCCAACCCAACTCTAGATGCATCTATATAAACCACATAGGGTTCTCCCTGCTCAGGCAAAGCCAACACTGGCGCAGTAGTCAACATCTCCTTCAGGCTTGCAAAGCCTTCCTCACACTCTTCTGACCAGACAAAAGGAACATCCTTCCCTGTCAACTTAGTCATAGGACGTGCTCTGCTTGCAAACCCCTGCACAAATCTCCTGTAGTAACCTGCCAATCCAAGGAAACTTCTGATCTCTGTGGCATTCTGCGGTCTAGGCCAATCCTTAATAGCCTGAATCTTCTCTGGATCTACAGAAACCCCCTCTGCAGAAACAATGTGACCCAGAAAACCCATCTCACGCTGCCAAAAACTACACTTGCTCAACTTGGCAAACAACTTCTGCTCCCGCAGCTTCTCCATAACTGCCCTTAAATGCACTGCATGCTCCTCAGGACTCTTAGAATAAACTAGGATATCGTCGATGAAAATGATGACAGATACATCCAGAAACTCCTGAAACACACTGTTCATCTATCTCATAAACGATGTTGGTGCGTTAGTCAACCCGAAAGGCATCACCACAAACTCATAATGCCCATACCTCGTCCTGAAAGCAGTCTTCCTCACATCTGCCTCATCTATCGGTATCTGATGATAACTCGATGCCAGATCCACCTTGGAGAACCAAGTAGCACCCCTCAACTGATCCAACAACTCGTCAATCCTCAGGAGAGGGTACTTGTTCTTCACAGTGACCCGGTTCAAACCCCTGTAATCAATACACAACCGGAAACTCCCATCCTTTTTCTTGACAAACAACACCGGCGCTCCCCACGGTGACACACTTGGACGGATGAATCCCTTACTCAACAAATCCTCTAGCTGCTTCTTCAGCTCTGCCATCTCTGCTGGAGCCATTCTGTAAGGAGCCTTGGATAACGGTGTCGTCCCCGGTTCCAGTTCACTGGTAAAAGGATCCGACCCAGATGGTTGTAATCCCTGCAAAGACTGAAACACATCCTCAAACTCCTCCACTACCGGAATACCGCTAACCGTAGACTTCTCCACTGACTATGGCATAGATATAGTAACCAAATAAGCCTCACGGCCCTTCTCGATTATCTTCCCAGCCTGAATGGCAGAGATCACGAGACTCCCTGAAGTCGGTCTAATACCCTGAAAAACCAACTTCCCTCCTGGACGCTCAAACTCCACTCTACCCCGATAGCAATCCAAATGCACCCTATGCCGATGCATCCAATCCATCCCGAGAATAACATCATACAGCTCCACTGGACTGATAAGCAAATCCGCTGGCCATGACTCTCCTGCGATCTGAATATCAATTCCCCTAGCTCGTCCAAAAACTCTCAGGAACTTGCCTCCCGCAACTCTAACAACTCCTGTACGCTCTCCAGGATCCCCGCTGATCCCCGCACACTCTGCACACTCTGGAGTAATGAAGCTATGCGAAGCTCCAGAATCAAACATAACATGGGACTTAAACCCGCCCACCAACAAGGTCCCTACACAAACCTCATGTGTTGAGAACCTAACACTTTATCACAGGAACATAAAATCTGACCCTACTAAAATTCACAAAGATTAAGTACCAGAAATTATACCTGTGATCGCTCTGGCACTAGTTCCACCAGCCTCTGCTGTCGTGTAAACCCGTGGCGCCTGCTCAATCCGTGCTACCTGCTGACCTCCAGGCTGCACCTGCTGCAACGCCGCCACTGCTGCCGGCTGCAACTTGGGACACAAGGGCCTGATGTGCCCTGGCTCCCTGCAATGATAACATACTCGAGGCCCTACCGTCGGAGCACTCCTCTTGGGACAGCTAGCAATCTTATGATCCTTGCTCCCACACTTGAAGCAACTCGCACCACTCTGTGTCTGCGTAGCCTCCCACTTCCTCTTGGTTCCCTGTGCAGGCCTACCGCCCCTGCTCGAACCACCCTGCTGCTGAGCCCTACTAGACTGAGCCACTGGAGTAGCCGACACTGACTGTGCCCGGATATCCTCCTCAATCTCTGCTGCAGTCTCAACCAGCTCTGCACGCGTAGCAAAACTCCGCCCTCTACAATGAACTCTCAAATCATTACGTAGAGCCCTCAAGAACCTCCTGATCTGAGCCTCCTCAGGCTCCATAGCTCGACCTCCATAACAAAGAAGTCGACTGAACTCCAAGTCCAGCTCCCGCACTGACCGTGTCCCCTGAGACAACTGAAGGAACTGCACCTCCAAACGATCCAATGCCTCTCTAGGAAAATACTTGCGGTTGAACTCCAAAACGAAGTCAGCCCAAGTCATCTCCCGCTGCACCCTCCTAGCAGCCACAGATCTCCACCACAACTCAGCATCACCACTCAAAAAGTAGACCCCTATGTCCACCCAAAACTCCTCAGGACATCTCAGAGTATGGAAGTTACGTTCCACTCTCGTCCTCCACACATCCGCAGCAGTAGGATCTACACCTCCCGAAAACTGCTCAGTACGCAACCTACCCATCTCTGTCAACATGCTGAGATAACGAGCATGGACCCCCGCATCCGCAGCCACTGGCTGCCGCTCCTCCGCCACCACTGGTGGCACTACCTGAGCCTGAGCCGGTACCACTGGTGGTAACCGCGCCAACACCTCTGCTAGCACAGTCGCAAAGTCAGTACCAGGGACTCCACCCGCTGGGACTCGCACACCCGGGACCCTAGCATCACCGGCCACTGGAGCATCAACACGGCCCCCTCCTGCCACACTCACGGAATCCCCCGGAACATCCTGCGACTCGCCAACACCCTCAGCTGTCACACTCTGGTCCTCGGTCTCACTAACCACTGGGGCTCTGCCCCTAGCACGACCACGTCCGCGACCACGTCCGCGTCCACGACCTCGACCAGCCACAGCATCCTCTCTAACCATCTGCACTACCATGAACAGAAGGCTAAGCAAATAATTTCTATTATAACACAGAAAACATAAACTCACCGTGGAATCACACACTCGGCTCGAAGAGGATGTTCTAGGACTCCATGCCACACACAATTGACTAAATCACATAATCAATCAAGACATGCAATCCCAAACATCTACAACAGAAACCTAGTGAACCCAAACCTAGAACCGTAAGGGCTCTGATACCAAAATGAAATGACCGACCTTTTTTTTTTAATAATAAATAATAAATATATAATATAATAATTAACTACAACTAGTGGTCTCATACCCACTAGCCACCTAACCACATTCACAATCCAACTGCGGAACAGCATACCAATAAATATCCAATAAAACAACAACCAATAACCAAATAAATAATATCCAGCTTTAATTCCAAACAGCATAAATCAAATAACCAGCAATCCTAACAATGCTCTAAGACTCAATTCTAGCAACCTAACAATGCCAGGTAACCAATCAATCAAGTCCCTAGAACATCCTCCTCTTCATTGCCTTTGATTCCACGATCACACTTTGCCTTTACCTGCACCACAAACACAAATTGAGATGCATGAGTATTTGATAAACACTCAGTGAGGCAATCCTCCCATCTACTGGGCTATACACACAAGCAATAAGATCTCTACATGCCACAAACAACAATCAATAAAACAAACCAGGCAATATACAAAGCATGCAACATCCGTCATAGCTGAAAGAAGGGTGTCGACCGACACCAGATGGTGTCGATCGACACTGTCAATCTGGTGTCGACCGAAACCATACCGGTGTCGACCGACACCCTGCCCGACACTCCCGAAAACCCTAGTTTATGTCAACCGACACCTCCACATGGCATCGATCGACACTCGCCAAAGTCCCGAGCCATCCTCGCGTTGGTGTCGACCGACACCCCAACTGGTGTCGACCGACACCGTTGCCGAGCAGCGATTTCCTTCGATCAAAAACTCCGGATCTCGCCTCCAATCTTCTCTAATCCGCTCCTTGCACTCCCAGAAGCCAAACCCAGCCAAAACAGCGACGAAATACCATAGAGAACTCAAAGAAACAACCACATAAGCACCAAATCACATAAAATCTAGAGATCTTAGCTTAGATAAGCCATGGTCATGCACTCACCTCTTTCAAGAAGATTCTGACCAACAAGAACGAATTCCCTCACTCCTAGCAAGCTTCTAGCTCCTTCCCAGCCTCTGAAAACGGCGATAAAACACAAACAACACGACCCTAGGTCGTTTTCTTCCTCTAAAAACACGATTTCAGGGATTTCCTAAACCAACCACGCAAACCGGACAATTAAAATTGAACCGACCAAACCGGCTACCTCTAGTGTCGATCGACACTCCCCCTGTGGTGTCGATCGACACCCTCACCAAAATTCCCAGAAAATGGTTTGCGGGTGTTACACGCTGTAGCACATTGGTTAAATCATAATCTATGTTTCATTTTAATGGCTTTGAATTCTAATCCTAATCCTAATCCGGGTTCAAAGCCCGGCAGCGGAAATCTTTTTTAATTTTTTTTTTACTTTGATTAAGCATGTCGCTTTATAATTCTAAGAATGCATCTACAATAAAGTGAATGATTTGCTTAATATATCACTTAAAATATTCAAATATGTCTAAATATATAATTGTAACGCTACGACTGCTACATTTTTTAGTGACCACACTTCTATTCTCAGCCTGTGGGATCACTCTATCCGCTGCAGTACATTTTTTTTTGTCAACAAAAGAATATCTCAAACGAGCCAATTGGATTTAAAATTATTTACATACAAAACATGATACGGAAAAGTACGCGTTTGACGCGCCAAAACATCCGCCTTTACATTTGCATTTCTAAAGATAAATGATAAAGAAAAAGATGAGAATTCTTCCTGTTGCACATTTATTAAAATCAAAACCTATGTTTAATAAATTAAGTTTTGCTTTTCCGTGTTCAATGGTCGGAAGCAGGAAATTTAGAGTATTTTTGTTAATTTAAAATATTTGTTTCATAAATATACCTTTGCTTTTATTCTCATGTCTTTTGGTCTTAATAAAACGGCTAGCAACAATGTGAATGGTTTGCTAATATATTCCTTTAAATATTAACTCTTATCTAAACATATATTTTATGAATTCATATCATAATAAAAAATCCGCTGTAGCACATTGGTTAAATCCTAATCTATGTTTCATTTACATGGTTTTGAATTCCGGGTTCAAAGCCCTGCAGCGGAAATCTTTTTTAATTTTTTTTTACTTTAATTAAGCATGTCGCTTTATAATTCTAAGAATGCATCTACAATAAAGTGAATGATTTGCTTAATATTCTCTTAAAATATACAAATATGTCTAAATATATAATTGTAACGCCATGAATGCCACATTTTTTAGTGACCACACTTCTATTCTCAGCCTGTGGGATCACTCTATCCACTGCAGTACTTTTGTTGTCAACAAAAAAATATCTCAAACGAGCCAATTGGATTTTAAATTATTTACATACAAAACATGATACGGAAAAGTACGCGTTTGACGTGCCAAAACATTAGCCTTTATATTTGCATTTCTAGAGATAAATGATAAAGAAAAAGATGAGAATTCTTCATGTTGCACATTTATTAAAATCAAAACCTATGTTTAATAAATATAGTTTTGCTTTCCGTGTTCAATGGTCAGAAACAGGAAATTTGGAGTATTTTTGTTAATTTAAAATATTTGTTTTATAATATACCTTTACTTTTCTTCTCATGTCTTTGGGTCTTAATAAGACGGCTAGCAACAATGTGAATGTTTTCATAATATATTCCTTTAAATATTAACTCTTATCTAAACATATATTATATGAATTCATATCATAATAAATAATCCGCTTTAGCACATTGGTTAAATCCTAATCTATGTTTCATTTACATTGCTTTGAATTCCGGGTTCAAAGCCTGGCAGCGGAAATCTTTTTTAATTCTTTTTTACTTTAATTAAGCATGTCGCTTTATAATTCTAAGAATGCATCTACAATAAAGTGAATGATTTGATTAATATATCTATTAAAATATTCAAATATGTCTAAATATATAATTGTAACGCTACAACTGCTACATTTTTTAGTGACCACACTTCTATTCTCAGCCTGTGGGATCACTCTATCCGCTGCAGTACATTTTTTTGTCAACAAAAGACTATCTCAAACGAGCCAATTGGATTTTAAATTATTTACATACAAAACATGATACGGAAAAGTACGCATTTGACGCGCCAAAACATCCGCCTTTACATTTGCATTTCTAGAGATAAATGATAAAGAAAAAGATGAGAATTCTTCCTGTTGCACATTTATTAAAATCAAAACCTATGTTTAATAAATATAGTTTTGCTTTTCCGTGTTCAATGGTCGGAAGCAGGAAATTTGTAGTATTTTTGTTAATTTAAAATATTTGTTTCATAAATATACCTTTGCTTTTCTTCTCATGTCTTTGGGTCTTAATAAAACGGCTAGCAACAATGTGAATATTTTGCTAATATATTCCTTTAAATATTAACTCTTATCTAAACATATATTTTATGAATTCATAACATAATAAAAAATCTGTTGTAGCACATTACTTAAATCCTAATCTATGTTTCATTTACATGGCTTTGAATTCCGGGTTCAAAGCCCTGCAGCGGAAATCTTTTTTAATTTTTTTTTTACTTTAATTAAGCATGTCGCTTTATAATTCCAAGAATGCATCTACAATAAAGTGAATGATTTGCTTAATATATCTCTTAAAATATTCAAATATGCCTAATATATAATTGTAACGCTACGACTGCCACATTTTTTAGTGACCACACTTCTATTCTCAGCCTTTGGGATCACTCTATCCGATACCCAGTTTGCTACGTCGAAGAGGCTTTAAAGACTTTTTTACCGACCCTACAAATCTCCACGTGATATTTCCCTGTGTTTTGTCTTCACCTCAGTCATAGAGTTTTGACAATCACTTCTTGAAAGGTCACCCATCTTAAAATTTTCACAGCTCTAGCACGTTTAACTGTGGAGTTTTCTCGAGATGGTTGACCAAAAATATAGGTTCACTTAGTGACATAGGTGACCAAATCTCTGCATGCCCCACCATATTTGTGAAACTAAGCTGTTACAATATTTATGAAGTAATATGATTAGAAATGATATGTTGTTCACATTGGTTCTAATCAAATTTCTATGGTTTAGAAATATGGTTTTCAAATCTGGGTTCAAATCCCGGTACGAAAAAAAATTTTGTTCTTATTTTTTCTTAACTAAAACACTATAATGTATCATGTTGTCTTTTGCCTTCTGGTTCTAAAAAAACACCTAGCAACAAATTGAATGCTTCGCTAATATATTCCCTAAAAAATTAAATGTTATAACATATATAGTGTTTTATCTCATGTCTTCTGTTTTAAATAAGACACTTAACAACAAAGAAATTGCGTAGCTATACTATAAATATTTACATATATCTATATATATACTTTATAAAATCATATAGTAATAACCAACGATCTCCTGCAGTACATTTTTTGTCAACAAAAGAATATTTTAAACGAGCCAATTGGATTTTAAATTATTTACATACAAAACAAGATACGGAAAAGTACGCGTTTGACGCGCCGAAACATCTGCCTTTACATTTGCATTTCTAGAGATAAATGATAAAGAAAAAGATGAGAATTTTTCCTGTTGCACATTTATTCAAATCAAAACCTATGTTTAATAAATATAGTTTTGCTTTCCGTGTTCAATGGTCGGAGGCAGGAAATTTAGAGTATTTTTGTTAATTTAAAATAATTGTTTTATAAATATACCTTTGCTTTTGTTCTCATGTCTTTGGGTCTTAATAAGACGGCTAGCAACAATGTGAATGTTTTGCTAGTATATTCCTTTAAATATTAACTCTTATCTAAACACATATTATATGAATTCACATCATAATAAAAAAATCCGTTGTAGCACATTGGTTAAATCCTAATCTATGTTTCATTTACATGGCTTTGAAATCTGGGTTCAAAGCCCGGCAGCAGAAATCTTTTTTAATTTTTTTTTACTTTAATTAAGTATGTCGCTTTATAATTCTAAGAATGCATCTACAATAAAGTGAATGATTTGCTTAATATAACTCTTAAAATATTCAAATATATCTAAATATATAATTGTAACACTACGACTGCCACATTTTTTAGTGACCACACTTCTATTCTCAGCCTGTGGGATCACTCTATCTGATACCCAGTTTGCTACGTCGAAGAGGCTTTAAAGACTTGTTTACCAACCTTACAAAACTCCACGTGATATTTCCCCGTGTTTTGTCTTCACCTCAGTCATACGGTTTTGACAATCACTTAAGAATTTTACAGCTCTAGCACGTTTAACTGTAGAGTTCTCTCGAGATGGTTGACCAAAAATATAGGTTCACTTTAGTGACATAGGTGACCAAATCTTCGCATGCACCACCATATTTCGTGAAACTAAGCTGTTACAATATTTATGAAGTAGTATGATTAGAAATGATATGTTGTACACATTGGTTCTAATCAAGTTCTATGGTTTAGAAATATGGTTTTCAAAACTGGGTTTTAATCCCGGTAGGAAAAAAACAAATTTGTTTTTATTTTTTCTTAATTAAAACGCTATAATGTATCATGTTGTCTTTTGCCTTCTGGTTCTAAAAAAACACCTAGCAACAAATTGAATGCTTCGCTATTATATTCCCTAAAATTTTAAATGGTATAACATATATAGTGTTTTATCTCATGTCTTCCGTTTTAAATAAGACACTTAACAACAAAGTAATTGCGTAGCTATAATATAAATATTTACATATATCTATATATATACTTTATAAAATCATATAGTAATAACCAACGATCTCCTGCAGTACATTTTTTTTTGGCAACAAAAGAATATCTCAAACGAGCCAATTGGATTTTAAATTATTTACATACAAAACATGATGCGGAAAAGTACGCGTTTGACGCGCTGTAACATCCGCGAATCAATTTCTGGATATTGGGAAGGGGCGTCGATCTACACTAAGGGGAGTGTCAATCGACACCATCTATTTTTGGTTCGACCAGTTTTATTTGAATTGTCGTTTTGGCTTTGTTTGGTTCAATTGAAGTTCCTAACCGATGTATATAAGGGAAAACTCGACGTAGGTCGTGGAAAACAGATTGTCTTGGCCGTTTTATGAGAAAAGAGAGAAGAGAGAGTGTTCTTGAGGGGATTACGAGATTCTAAGCTGTTTTGGTGAGATATGTTCCTCTGGAGTGGAGATCTTGTGCTAGGAACATAGGAGAAGGCTTCTAAGGGTTGGATTCGTCGTTGTTGAGTCAGAATCTTCTTGCAAAAGAGGTGAGTGCATGACCATGGCTTATCTAAGCCTGAGAATCCTTTGTTTGCTTGATTTGCTGTGTTTTGTGGTGTTGTTCTTGCTTGTGGTGGTTGTGTTAAGGTTCTTATAGGTTCCTGAAGCTTTTGGGTGAGTTTTGAACGGATTAGAGGTGATTGGAAACGGAGATTCGATGATCGGCTTCGAGTAGAACGCGTCTGTGGAGTCGGAGTCGATCGACACCAGGTTGGTGTCGGTCGACACCATGTTTGGGCCAGTGTCGATCGACACCTACCTGGTGTCGGTTGACACCAACTTGTTTGATTCGTGATTTTCTGGTTTGTTACGTTGTTTGTTAACCATTAGAATCTCAGTTGCTTGTGTGTATAGTCCAGTAGATGGGAGAATTGCCTCACTAAGTATTTGTGATAATACTTAAGCATCTCAATTGTTGTTTGTGGTGTGCAGGTATGTGGTGTGGAATATGGTGATGAGGAGGAGGATGATTTAGGGTCTCGTTTGTGTGTTGTTGGTTATATTGTTTATGTTGGAAACTTGGATAGAGTTGTGCTAGGTTGTTGGATATAATGGTTAGGAACGTTATTGTATTGATGTCTATTGGTTTTGTATTATTGGTATGTTTCCGCTATGCTTAATGGTTATTGTTGGTTTAATGATAAGTTGTGGTTTGGGTTGGTTAATTAAGTAGTACGGGATGCTTAATTATATATTGTATTTATTATTATAAAAAAAAACGGGTCGGGTCTTTTCACGCACCAAAACATCCGCCTTTACATTTGCATTTCTAGAGATAAATAAAAAAGAAAAAGATGAAAACTCTTCATGTAGCACATTTATTCAAATCAAAACCTATGTTTAATAAATATATTTTTGCTTTCCGTGTTCAATGGTCGGAAGTAGAAAAAAAATTTGGAGTATTTTTGTTAATTTAAAGTATTTGTTTTATAAATATACCTTTGCTTTTCTTATCATGTCTTTGGGTCTTAATAAGACGGCTATAAACAATATGAATGTTTTGCTAATATATTCCTTTAAATAATAACTTTTAGCTAAACATATATTTTATGAATTCATATCATAGTAAAAAAATCCGCTGTAGCACAATGGTTATAATCCTAATCTATGTTTCATTTACATGGCTATGAATTCCGGGTCCCGGCAGCGGAAATTTTTTTTAATTTAGTTAAGCATGTCTCTTTATAATTCTAAGAATACATATACAATAAATTGAATGAATTGCTTAATATATCGCCAAAAAAATTCAAATATATCTAAATATATAATTGTAACGCTACGACTGCCACATTTCTTAGTGACCACACTTCTATTCTCAGCATGTGGGATCACTCTATCCGATATCCAGTTTGCTACATCGAAGAGGCTTTAAAGACTTGTTTACCGACCCTACAAGTCTCCACGTGATATTTCCCTGTGTTTTGTCTTCACCTCAGTCATACGGTTTTGACAATCACTTCTCGAAAGGTCACCCATCTTAAAATTTTCACAGCTCTAGCACGTTTAACTATAGAGTTCTCTCGAGATGGTTGACCAAAAATATAAGTTCACTTTAGTGACATAGGTGACCAAATCAATTCTTTAAAACATCTCCGCATGCACCACCATATTTCGTGAAACTAGGCTGTTACAATATTTACGAAGTAGTATGATTAGAAATGATATGTTGTACACATTGGTTCTAATCAAATTCTATGGTTTAGAAATATGGTTTTCAAATCTGGGTTCTAAGCCCGGTAAGAAAAAAAAATTGTTTTTATTTCTTCTTAATTAAAACGCTATATTGTATCATCTTGTCTTCTGCCTTCTGGTTCGAAAAAAACACCTAGCAACAAATTGAATGCTTCACTAATATATTCCCTAAAATATTCAATGGTATAACATATAAAGTGTTTTATCTCATGTCTTCCGTTTCAAATAAGACACTTAACAACTAAGTAATTGCGTAGCTAATATAAATATTTACATATATCTATATATATACTTTATAAAATTATATAGTAATAACGAACAATCTCCTGCAGTAGATTTTTTTTGTCAATAAAAGAATATCTCAAACGAGCCAATTGGATTGTAAATTATTTACATATAAAACATGGTGCGGAAAAGTACGCGTTTGACGCGCCAAAACATCCGCCTTTACATTTGCATTTCTAGAGATAAATGATAAAGAAAAAGATGAGAATTCTTCTTGTTGCACAATTATTAAAATCAAAACCTATGTTTAATAAATATAGTTTTGCTTTCCGTGTTCAATGGTCGGAAGCACGAAAAAAATTTGGAGTATTTTTGTTAATTTAATATATTTGTTTTATAAATATACCTTTGCTTTTCTTCTCATGTCTTTAAGTCTTAATAAGATGGCTAGCAACAATGTGAATGTTTTGCTAATATATTCCTTTAAATATTAACTCTTATCTCGACTTATGTTTTTTGAATTCATATCATAATAAAAAATCTGATGTAGCACATTTGTTATAATTGAAAGGACCGAACTTTTTTTTTTTAATAATAAATAATAAATATAATAAATAATCACTACAAGAAAAGAGGCCATTTGCCACTCCTACTATAGTCGCTCTTTAGTCGCAAATAAGGGTTTTGCGACTACTTCGCAACTCATTCTGATGGTCGCAAAAAAATGGTCGCAAAATATGTTGGTCGCAACATGGTCGTTTATTTGCGACGGATTACGGACTCTTTTATATAGTCGTATATTTGTGACGAAACTGTGACTAGAATTGGTAGTTGTACATTTCCGACTAAACTGCAACAAAGTCTACTTAGGGACAGTTTTGTGACTACGTATAACAGTCATATGTTTACGACCGTTTTGGGATTAACGGTAGAGTCTGGGTTTAGCGACGGATTAAGGACGACGTATTAGTCCCAAAAGGGTTGCAAATGTGTTTTAGTTTAGTAGCAGTTGAGTCGCAAATTAGTCGTTTATTTTTGCGACTATGTTAAGACTGTTTTTGTAGTCGCTAAGGAGTTCGTGTTTAGTAACTATTGTGCCACTATTTTGTGAATTGGTTTAGTCACAAAATAGTCACATTTTGTGAATTGGGTTAGTCACAAAATAGTCACATTATTTGAATTGGTATAGTCACAAAAGAGTCACATTTTTTAATTGGTTTAGTCACAAATGCGAAACGTTTTAGCAATCCTAATTGTGATTAATTTGGGAATTTCAAATGCTAATAATCAAAAGGAATGATGATTGAAACTACCACACAAGCAAACTTATCATCCAAAACAAAAAGATCATCCTAAACATCCAAGAAACAATATTCAAAAGCAAGTTCATACATAAAGAAAAGGGGAATTAGAAGTTTAGTTGGAAGAAGTATTAGAGGTAGGGGTATTGGCATCTGGTGTTGTGCCTCCATCAGTGGGTTGTGCAGCTGGACTGGAGGGTGGTGTGGTGCCTCGATCGATGGGTTGTGCAGTGGTTGTAAGCGCGATAGCTGGTTGGGTGGCTGCAGGAGGAGGAACCGTAAAAGCTGAGTATTCAGAAATTTTTTAAGAGATGAAGAGGACAAGCTTGTTGATCACAGCTTGAGACTCTCGGTGTTCCTGATCACGTCGTGCATTCTCAGACTCATGTTCAGATATCTTGCGCCGAAGTTGATTTTGAAGCTCCGCAAGAGTTTCTGCAGAAGAGCTCGCATAACTCTCTTTCCTTTTTCCTTTCCTTAGTGTCTCAACAAGTGATCCAAGGCCAAATGGGTTACCTCTGTTATCTGTTTGAGTACACTAAACCAAAAGATAAACATTCGCTAATCAGCACAAACCAGAAAACCAAATGCAGAATCAACATCAAATATTCTAGGTTCCTAAGCATAGCTCATTAAAAAAATTTAAGAAAACCAGGAGACTGTTAATCTAAGAATAAACATCAATCATCATTCACATTAAGAAACCAAAATTGACAAAGAAAAATCACACACAAAAGACAAACGAATTACCTCAAGGAAGATTTCATTTCTTTCTTCAAGGGAAAGAGTTCGATGTGTTGAACTCTCTGAACCATCTGGACCATCATTGTCCGTGTCAGTTTGTCTGTCTTCTATGGTCTTCTCATAGGTCTCAGAAACTTGTTTGGCTTTTTGATCCACAAATGATCCATCTGGCCGAGTGTGTGTTTTAAGAAACACTTCGACCAGTGATACAGGACGCCCCAGCTCTTCCTCCTACAATGATAGTGAAACACATTAAATTATGAAAATTTTAGAAAAACTTTGAGGTGAAGTGGATGGAAAGAGAAGTGTTACCATTTCTTGATGAATTTGTACATATGATTTCTGACCAGCTAAGTGTTTGTGCACTCCAAGGCCTCCACGGTTCGAGTTTCTGCATTGAGAAGCATTCTCACTCCTCTCAATGGCATCAGGGGTGTTCCAATATTCGCACATAATAGGCCATACTTTATCACCAATCCATGGTGGTTGTACACCACTCCTCCTAACTTGACTGACAATGCCTTTCATCCTGTTCTTTGCTATCTTCAAGAAACCTTCTTTAACTAGCTCAGTAATCCCGATATCCCAATTATACTTCCGCTACAATAACACAAAATATTTAAGTTAGCAAACTGACCAATTCATATATATAGAGTTAAGTGTTGAAAGCATTGTCAAAACTATAATTTGACTTACCGCAAATGTCCTGAAGTATCACTCTTGAATGCGTTGTGGAGTAACCTTCCAACTGTAGTAAGGCCCATCAAACTTTCGCCTTAAGATTCCAGCAATGACTCGAGAAAGCTTTCCTTTGTGCCGGTTAAACCTGTTACATTAACTGAGTAAGTCTACTTGAAAATATGAACCAATAACCTATTGAAACTATTGAATATCTAATAACAACCGATTACTGAACATGATCAAACTATTGAACATCAAACAACAACCGATTAGTGAACCTATTACCGCAAGAGGAGAGAGTGTTACCGAGTATACTTAAAGATCAAACTATTGAACACATTCATGCTTTAAGATTCTTTGTGACATACCGTGTATACTTAAAGAAAAATTACAAGAGGAGAGAGTGTTTATACCATAGAGTTTTGACTCCAGGGATAGGATGCTGAGACAGGAGTGGTAGATGTTCTCGGCCTGGAAGAGCTAGCAAACCATCTAACAGATCTTGGTAGTGATCGACATTTTGATTAGGGTTTTGTTCCTCCTCGTTTTCTTCTTCGCCGTTATCTCCCTCCTGAACAAGCTCCGGTTGCGGTTGAGGGTGAGGAACAGGAAGAGGCGCTTGTTGAGGAATCGGAGGCGGTGTAACTATCCTCCGCGGTGGATGACTACTCGACGGTTGATTTGTCCTCGACGGTGGATGACTACTCGATGGTTGGTTTGTCCTCGACGGTGGATGACTACTCGACGGTTGGTTTGTCCTCAACGGTTGATTTGTGAACGACGGTGGATCTGTAGTCGGCAATGGACTACTTATTGGCGCTGGATTTGTCGGGGGAAATTGTGAAGGACGGCTTTGATGTGAATGGGTTGCAGACTGTGTCGCAGAGTGTGTGCGTTCAGAAGGGTTCGACGAATGAGAAGAGGTTCTGCTACCATTGAAGATTTGGACACCGGTGGCGGTTCTGCCACCGCGACCTCTGGAAGCACCCTTGGTCTTAGGAGGCATCGGATCGACGATTGAGAGAGAGAGAGAGAAGAAGAAAAAGATTTAAAGAGAAAGCGATAGATGATTGAGAGATTGAGAGAGAAGGAGAGATCGATGTGTTTGAGAGAGAAGGAGAGTGAAGAGGTTTGAGAGAAAAAACCCTAGATCGATTGAAAAAGAAAATAAGAAGTGTTAAAACGTTTGTGTTTGCCTAGTTATTAACGAAACAACGTCGCAATGTAGTCGCAAAAGAGTCGCAGTATTAAATTTTTGGGGGAAAAAAACGCGTAAATAATTAGACAAATTTCCCAAAATTATTGGTGGGAACATAAACCGCCAAAACAGGGTGGCAAAACAGTCACAAAAACAGTAGCAACGATTGCAAAGCAGTCTCAAGACAGTTGCAAAGTGGTGGCAAAGTGTTACTCTTTTGTGACTGTATTTTACTAGTCAATTTAAAAGTTTGATTTTCACACATTAGGAGCTTATTTGCATCCATACATCACTCATACTAGTAGTAAACAGTATCTAAAATAGGAAGAGCATGTAAAACATTGCTTTTAAAACATAAGAATTACATTTTCCTAAAGTCCTACACATTCTTCCATGGTGACATGTTTTTACAAAGATGGCTTTGGAACATATGCATGTATTCATTGTTAACATTGAAATTTATGACCTTAAAAAAGTTTTAGTTACTAAATTCAGTCAAATACAAGTATAAATGTATATCTAAAGATGTAAATACATCTCAAAAATGAAATTTAATACCCAAAAATAACAAGAGTGGGAAAAGAGTCGCACAAACGTTGCTAATTCAGGTGTTAGTCGCTTATTCGTCGCAATACGGTTGCAAAGCAAAACGTTGCTATATTGTTTAGTTACTAAACGGTCGCTAATGTGCGACTCTTTTGTGACTATAGTTTACTTTAAGATACTAATTTTACTTGCAAATTGCCAGATTAATCAAGCTCTTAAGTTTTACTATAATTGAAATAAGTTTATTTGATTTTAACATAGAGACAATTTTTTACAAATCAGATGCACATTTAGTCTTCATATGCAAGTTCTTCATCTTCATCTTCATCTTCGGATGTTGACAAGTTACATTGAAATTCGTCTTCTCCTTCACCATCTTCTATCTCAAAATCGATTGGTTCATCTTGATGACTCTCGTCGACTAAACTCTCAATGATGATTTCTTCAACCAAAGTCGGAGTTACCTCAATAACAGTTTGTTGCAATATAACCAAATCATCATCGTTAAACTTCCCTTGAACAACATTCCTCGGATTAACTTTGCACACTGTAAGCCACGATTTGCGAGGTCGTTTAGTGTATGGATATGATAGAACCTATATAAAGAACCTATATGTAACACACTTGATCAGCTTGAGAACCTATATAAAGAAACGGAACATATTAAATTAATATTTATTTAATAATATATATACGTATGTAGGTAAATTAATTAAAATATTTAGTGAAAAGAAACTTAACCTAAAATAAACGGTTCGTAATTTCGGTATTTTCTTGACGGAAGCACGTCTACGATGCCTCCATTTGTCATGCGGATACCTTTGCCAACCGTTGGGTCAAACCAGTCACAGTAGAAAAGTGCTATCTTTAGGTTAATAATGCCAGGATACTCGAGCTCGATTATGTTTTCAACGGTCCCAAAAAATCATCCTCCATAGATGCTTTGGAATAATTTTTCCCTCGGACACATACCCCATAATTCATTGTCTTTTTCGTCTGCCCGTGTTCACGCGTGTGAAACATGTAACCTCTGGTAAAATACATGAGCCACGACTTGACTTTGTTTTCTGGACCTTCAACCAATTCATGAACCCATGGAGGAAAACTTTGGATATGTTTCATTGTAGACACCAATATAAGGAATAAATATAAATTGTCGGAAGTGAACCCATTCAATAAAATATTTTTTTTATATTAAATTATTTACTTATACTTACATATTGGCAAACCCAATCGTTAAAATCTTCATCTCTTTTCGATGTGACTTCATCATCAGTGAGTTCTGGATATTCATACCGAATTTGATCGTCCAACACACTGTTTTTCCCAACATATAGAAGACAATTAATCCATAAATATATTGAAGAGAAATTGCTAGAAAAATAATCTGAAACATATACCTCGCTAGGGGACGAAAGTAATCACAATTCCACAATACATATGCATGTGCACATTTTTGATCTTTATCAGACAGCCAAAACTCGGTAACTTGGCCACTAGGACGACCGACTTGAGTGAATATATCTGGTACGGTACTAGATATACAGGAACCTCACCTGCATCATAGCGCAATGACCTGAAAAATATTTAAAGCTTTAATTAGCCTTACATGTTAATTTAAAAGACCATTATATATTATAATGTAAGTATGAAATACCTCCTTCTACTAGCTGTAGAAATGGTTGAAGCAAAGTAGTGTTCTGAGAAGTATGATATCTCATCATTAATATATGATTGAACGATTGATCCCGCTGGATATCTTTTGTTCTTCGCCTTCCCTTTCAAGCATTTGAAAAACCTTTCGAAGGGATACATCCACCTATACTGGACTGGACCACCAAGTTCGGCTTCGTATGGTAGGTTTACAGGAAGGTGCTCCATGACATCAAAGAACGAAGGTGGGAATATTTTCTCCAAATTGCACAAAATCATCACAATATTCGCTTTCAGGACTTGGACATGACTTAGCTCCAATGATCGACTGCATAAGTCACGGAAAAATGATCCAATCCCTACAATATATAAATAAAATCATTAATTAATTTGACATATATATAAAATTAAATTGCTATATATATATATATATATATATATATATATATATCAAATTTTTACCTGATATTGCAAGATGGACGTCACGTGGTAACAACTCTGCAAACACAAATGGAAGCAATCGTTCCATAAACACATGGCAATCGTGGCTTTTCATTCCTGAAAACTTTCCATCCTTGATGTCTGCACAACTAGCTAAATCAGCTACATACCCATCTGGAAATTTAACATCTTCTTTGACCCATTGAAGTAGGCTTTTTTTCCCTTTCGCACTCAATCTCCAAATAGGAAAAGGAGCTCTCCCACCAGCATCAACATGCAATTGACTTCGATCACAAAATCTTGCAACATCCAAGCGGGACCTCACATTGTCTTTTGATCTGTCTTTCACATTCATAACAGTGTACATGAGATTATTGAGAATATTTTTCTCAATATGTATCACATCAAGATTGTGTCGTAAGTTAAGATCGGTCCAATACGGGAGCTTCCACAAGATGCTTTCTTTGTGCCAATTATGCCAACTTCCATAACCATCCACTTTATTTTCATGCCCATTTCCTCCGCAGTCGGAAGTCTTTGGCGGCTCGGCATTTCTTATACGCTCATGTAAGACCTGTTCACCCGTCAAATATTGAGGTGGATAGTCGTTCACTGCGTGTTTGCCTTTGAGAAAGTGTTTTTTATCCTTTCGCATTGGATGATTAGCAGGAAGAAATCTCCTGTGGCAATCAAACCAACATGTCTTCCTACCAGCTGGCAATTGAAATGCATTTGTATCGTCCATACAAATTGGGCAAGCTAATCTTCCGTGTGTTGTCCATCCTGACAACATGCCATATGCTGGGAAATCGCTGATAGTCCACAAAAGGACAGCTTTAAGGTTGAAATTTTGATCTAAGGACACATCGTATGCCTCCACTCCATTATACCATAACTCTGTTAACTCATCGACCAATGGTTGGAGAAAAACGTCAAGACTAGCTCGTGGATGATTCGGTCCTGAATTCAAAATCGTCAGAAATAAATACTCTATGTTCATGCGCATCCCAGGAGGCAAGTTGTATGGAGTCAATATCACTGGCCATAACGAATGGTGTTTCGACATCCCAAAAGGATTGAAACCATCTGTACATAATCCAAGATAAACATTGTGCGGTTCTGCTGCAAATGAGGGATGCAATTGCTGAAAATTCTTCCACTCAGCCGCATCTGAAGGATGACACATTAATCCCTCCTCAGAGCTGTGCTCAGCGTGCCATCTCATAAAAGCTGCAGTCTTCTCAGATTGGTACATTCTCTTCAGCCTTTCCGCAATCGGTAAATACCACATCTTACTGAACGGTATTCTTGTTCTTCCTTCACTAGCCTTATACCTTGGTTTCCCGCAGAACTTGCAATGCTCCAACTTCTCATCATCTTTCCAAAAGAGCATACAGTTATCTATACATACATCATAAGTACGACACGGTAATCCTAGCTTTCGCATCAAATTCTCCGTCTCATAGTATGAACCGGTTGCCTGAATACCCTCTGGTAAATACTCCGTAAACAGTCCTGTCCATGAATCCATACAATTTTCAGACAAACTATAGTCGACCTTATTGTTCATGAACCGAGCTGCCAACGATAACTGCGACTGCCCTTCCCGACATCCATCATACAATGGCGTGTTTGCAGCAGCTAGCATATCATAAAACCGTTTTGCTTCTTGGGTGGGTTGTTCATGAACATGATCATTTCCACTTTCATGTTCATGATACTCGTTATATGGTACAGAACCATGAAATGCATCATTCACCATCCCAGCATATATATTCTCCCCATCAAATCCTGTTGGTTCACTAGCACTAGCATAATCTGTATTATTAGCATAATGACTACTAGTTCCCTCCCCAACAACATCATAATCTTCACCATGTTCATACCATACATAATAGTTAGGCATAAACCCCCTACTTAGCAAATGATTCGAAACAGAGGCAGCTTTCAAAGACTTCGAATTGTGACATACTACACAAGGGCAGTAAAACCTACCTCTGCTATTTTGTGCATGGCTACAGGCAAAATCGATGAACTCTTCCACACCCGCCGAATAATCAGATGAGATATGATTAGTGAACGGATTGATCCGATTGTACATCCATGCTCTTGAAGGATTGTTCCACATTATTATTATTTTCTTTTTTTTTTTTTTTTTCTTCCTCTCGATTTTTTTTTTCTTTCTCACAAATTTTTTTTTTTCTTTCTCCCGTTTTTTTCTCTTTAGAGTTGATGTAAATGAAAGAAGAAGTGGTGGCATATATATAAGAGAAATTTTGCCACTGTTATGCGACTATTATAGAAAAGTCACAAAATTTCAGTTCACCTAACACACTTTAAGCACGTTTTTTGCCGACATGGTGCGACTCTTTTGCGACCGTTTTCAATGTAGTCGCAAAAGTTGAGTACAATATCTTCCATATTCTCAACGTTTTTTGCCGACATACAGCGACGACTTTGCTACTACATGATACTCGAAAAAGTCGTTGCAAATAAGTCTCTATATTGCGACTTATTTGCGACGACTCTCACGTACCAAAATTGTAGTTGCAAAGTAGTCACAAAATGCATCTTGTTTTGCGACGAAATAGTATCAGTTACAAAAGAGTATGTATTCGGTCGCAAAGGTGAGACGTTTTTGTGACTGTGTCGTTTCGTCGTAAATTTGCGACGGTTTTATTTCCGTATTTTATATGGTCGTTAATAGGTTTTAAAATAGTCACAAAACCGTCGCAAATGTTTGCGACTAAAAAATCAGTCACAAAAGGTAGTCGCAAATGGGCTGTTTTCTTGTAGTGAATTAAACTACAGCTAGTGGTCCCATACCCACTAGCCACCTAACCACAATCACAACCAACAGCGGAATAACCAATACCAACAAATATCCATTAATAACCAATATCATAACATAAACCATATCCAATAACCAATCATCAGAAACATGAAACCAGCAACCTAGCAATGTTTCTAATGACTCAACTCTAGCAACTTAGCAATGCCAGACAACATCCAATCGAGTCTCTAGAACATCCTCCTATTCATTTCCTTGATTCCACGATCACACTTTGCCTTTACCTGCACCACAAACACATATTGCAATGCATGAGTACTTTATAAACACTCTGTAAGGCAATCCTCCCATCTACTGGGCTATACACACAAGCAATAGAGTCATCTCTAACCATCAAACAACAATCAACAATCAATAATAACAAACCAGGACACTGCATCGACCGACGCCACATGGGGATGCATCGACCGACGCAGAAGCTGCATTGACCGATGCAAGTGTAACCTGCATCGACGGACACCCAATCCGCATCGACCGACGCATGCTCGACATAACACGAAAACCCTAGAGTTTTACGCGCCTTCCTCGCACTTGCATCGACCGACGCAAGATATGCATCGACCAACGCAATGTCGAGCATCCTGTTTCCTCGAAGCTTCTCGCTGGATCTTCGTTCCTACAACCACAAAACTCGATCCCAAGCCACAAGAAAGCTTCCTAACGTCTATAGCAACGATCTAACAAGTCTAACATCACGCAACAAGCAGATTAAAGAGTTCTCTAACTTAGATAAGCCATGGTCTTTCACTTACCTTTGCCACAGAAGAAATCCGACCCAAACACAAGGAGAAACGTTCCTAGGACGCTCCTACAACGATCTCAGCTACAGATCTCACCAAGAAACGCCACTAACCTCCAAGAATCTCCCCAAACGCTCAAGAACTCTCACAAAGCTTTTTCTCTCTTTCTTTTTCTCAAAAACGGCCAAAACAAGTCGAATGAGACAAAACTTGTGTTAAGGGTTTTCCTAACCCAAAACGCAGCGTTTAACTTAACTCGTCCGCAGAAAAACAGACCTTGCATCGACCGATGCAATCCCTAAACTGGGATTTCGGTTTGCGGATGTTACAATTCTCCCCCACCAATCTAGATTCGTCCTCGAATCTCGAACAACCATCAGCCAAGGACTCCCGTGCAACCATCTCCACGGCCCACACTCCTCCGACCGATCTACAGAAGGTCACCTCTAGGCGATAAACTCACGCTCTAGGCATTATTTGCTCTCGACTTTTTGGACTTCCCTTTACTCATAGGCCTAAACCTTTAGTTTTCATTGGCTCCTCATCAGATCTAAGTCTACATGCCAATGTTGGCTCCTCATCGGGCCTAAACCTGCATGCCATAATATATATAAGGAAACATCCAAAACTCGTCTCTCGGGTTGCCACCCTACAGCGCGCCCCCTGATCGTCATTCGAAGTCGATATACCAACCATATTCCCAAGCCACAAAGTCTCTGAATATGGCAGTACTAGGAGAACCTAAGTTCCCCAAGAGCCGCGAGCAAACAATTCTAAACACGTCTGAGTCCTATCCCTATCTAGGTTTCCTTCCCGTGGCTCGCGTAAAACATCTCAATGTCCTACCAACCACATATCCTCTACTGGAATACCTCATGACCACACAAGGATCATATACATGCCACCAGGGCCGCCACAAAGGCCAAACAAAATGTCCTAAAGAGGACCACCACCAAGGCCAAACAAAATGCCCTAAAGAGGACCGCCACCAAGGCCAAACAAATATTCTAAACAGGACCGCCACCAAGGCCAAACAAATGTCCTAAAAAGAACCGCCACCAAGGCCACTCATCCCGAAGGACCGTCACAAAGACCATCTGTCCCAAAGGACCGTCACAAAGACCACCTGTCCCGAAGGACCGCCTAAACAGGCACTCTGGCTAAACAACCCGCCACAAAGGCCACGCAATTGGCTAAACAGCCCGCCACAAAGGCCACACAATGGCTAAACAGCCCGCCACAAAGGCCACACACGGCTAAACAACCCGCCACAAAGGCCACACAATGTCTAAAAAGACCGCCACACACGGGCACACTGACTCGAAAGTCCGCCACTAAGGCCACACAAGCCCCTCCAAGGCTCTCTACCGCTAAAATGGACAAATTCTAACTTCTGTAAAACTTTCCATATTTAGTACTTTCCATTTTTAGAAACTTTCCACTTCTGGAAACTTCTATTTCAGGAAACTTTCCTCCAAAAACCCCGCCACACGGAAACTTTTTACCCTGAGCACCACCTCATCTTGTTACTGAGTCGCACAACCAACCACCCCAAGCGACCGAGTAAACAAGAGAGATGGGCTGGAATACTCCATTCCCGCTCCAGCCACGGATTACAGATGGGACCAGGCTAAACAAGCTCAAGTCGCGGCTTGCTTCTCATACCACTTCTTGAACCTTGCCTTCATTTTCGCCTCAGGCTCCCAAGTCTGCTCCTCAACACCATCACAGTCCCAAAGGACTCTCATCAAAGGAATCTTCTTCTTCTGAAGTTCCTTGATCCTCCTCCCGAGAACCCTCACTGGTCTCGCCTCCACAGTCATGTTAGGCTGAAGATCCTCAGGAATCTTAGCCAACACCTGCTCACCCTCACGGAGACACTTCCGCAACATAGACACATGGAAAACCTTATGGAACGCACGCATAACCTCAGGCAACTCCAGCCTATATGCTACCGGTCCCACCCGCTCAATCACTCTGAACGGACCCGTAAACCTCGGACTCAACTTAGTCTCTGTCAATGACCTGTTCGGACCCCGCAACATGGCCATCTTGAAGTACACTCTGTCTCCTACCTGAAACTCAAGGTCTCTTCTCCTCTTATCAGCATAACTCCTCTGCCTATCCTGAGCCTCCTTCATGTTCAGCTTGAGAACCCAGATCTTCTCTGAGGTCTCCTGAACAAAACTAGCACCAAACATGCTCCTCTCACCCACCTGAGTCCAGCATAATGGTGTACGACATGATCTCCCATACAAAACCTCATAAGGAGCCATCTTAATACTCGCCTGATAACTGTTGTTGTAAGCAAACTTTACCAGGTTCAGGTGATCTGCCCAATGGCCACCCCAATCCAACACACACATCCTCAGCAAATCCTCCAGTGTCTGGATCGTCCTCTCAGACTGTCCATCTGTCTGGGGATGATAAGCTGTACTCATATGCACCTTAGTGCCCATCTCTGCCTCAAATGCCTTCCAGAACACTGAAGTGAACTTAGAATCCCTGTCAGACACAATGCTCCCTGGCACCCCATGCAACCTGACTATCTCTCTCACATACTTCTTAGCCAAGACCGCTGCTCCATCAGTCTTCTTAATGGCCAGAAAATGTGCTGACTTAGTCAACCGGTCCATAATGACCCAAATAGCATCAAAGGTCCGTGACACTGGCAAACCTACCCCAAAATCCATGGTGATCATATCCCACTTCCACTCAGGAATGGGTAAACTCTTCAGCAACCCGCCAGGAACCTGATCCTCAGCCTTCACTAGCTGACACATATCGCACCTCGAGACCCAACTAGCTACATCCTTCTTCATCCCGACCCAGTGATAGTACCTCTTGAGATCACGGTACATCTTAGTCGCTCCTGGATGAATAGAAAACCTGCTCGCATGAGCCTCTCTCAGAATCTCCTGTCTCAACTCCTCATCCTTGGGCACACAAACCCGATCGTGCACCAAGATAGTACCATTATCTGAGATCTGATACTCTGAATCCACATCCTTAGAGGCATTCACCAGCCCCAAATCCTTCTCCTGAGCCAACCGTATCCTACTCAGAAGATCTGCTCTATCAACTGCTTCCAAACCCAACGGTTCCTGTGAAACAGCACACAAGCTCAAAGCATTGATCTCTCCCACCAGGGACTCCATCTCCTGCTCCTGAGCCGAAGCTACCCTCTTCCGACTCAGAGCATCTGCAACCGTGTTAGCCTTATCAGGGTGATAGGCTATCTCCAAATCATAATCCACCACAAGCTCCATCCACCGCCTCTGTCTCAAATTCATCTCAGGCTGAGTGAATATATACTTCAGGCTCTTATGATCTGTAAACACCTGTACCTTTGCACCATAAAGATAAGATCTCCAAATCTTCAGGGCAAAAACTACAGCATCCATCTCCAAATCATGAGTAGGATAGTTGCCCTCATGCTTCCGCAACTGCCGCGAAGCATAGGCAATCACCTTCCCATGCTGCATCAACACACACCCCAAACCAACTCTAGATGCATCAATATAAACCACATAGAGTTCTCTCTGCTCAGGCAAAGCCAACATTGGCGTAGTAGTCAACATCTCCTTAAGGCTCTCAAAACCCTCCTCACACTTCTGTGACCAAACAAAAGGAACATCCTTCCCTGTCAACTTAGTCATAAGGCGTGCTCTACTTGCAAAACCTTGCACAAACCTCCTGTAATAACCTGCCAACCCCAGGAAACTCCTGATCTCTGTGGCATTTTGCGGTCTAGGCCAATCTCTGATAGTCTGAATCTTCTCTGGATCTATAGAAACCCCCTCTGCAGAAACAATGTGACCCAAAAAGCCCATCTCACACTGCCAGAAACTACACTTGCTCAACTTTGCAAACAACTTCTGCTCCCGCAGCTTCTCCAGAACTGACCTCAAATGCACTGCATGCTCCTCAGGACTCTTAGAATAAACCAGGATATCATCGATGAAAATGATGACAGACACATCAAGAAACTCCTGAAACACGATGTTCATCAATCTCATAAACGCTGCTGGCGCGTTAGTCAACTCGAAAGGCATCACCACAAACTCATAATGCCCATACCTCGTCCTGAAAGCCGTCTTCCTCACATCTGCCTCATCTATCGGTATCTGATGATAACCCGACGCCAGATCTACCTTGGAGAACCAAGTAGCACCCCTCAACTGATCCAACAACTCATCGATCCTAGAAAGAGGGTACTTTTCTTCACAGTGACCCGGTTCAAACCCCGATAATCAATGCACAACCGGAAACTCCCATCCTTCTTCCTGACAAACAACACCAGCGCTCCCCACGGTGATACACTAGGACGGATGAATCCCTTACTCAACAAATCCTCTAGCTGCTTCTTCAGCTCTGCCATCTCTGCTGGAGCCATTCTGTAAGGAGCCTTGGATAATGACATCGTCCCCGGTTCCAGTTCAATGGTAAAAGGATCCGACCGAGATGGTGGTAATCCCTGCAAAGACTGAAACACATCCTCAAACTCCTCCACTACTGGAATACCGCTAACCGTAGACTTCCCCACTGACTCTGGCATAGATATAGTAACCAAATAAGCCTCACGGCCCTTCTAAATCATCTTCCCAGCCTGAATGGCTGAGATCACGAGACACCCTGAAGTCGGTCTAATACCCTGAAAAACCAACTTCCCTCCAAGACGCTCAAACTCCACCATACCCCGATGGCAATCCAAATGCACCATATGCCGATGCAACCAATCCATCCCGAGAATAACATCATACAACTCCACTGGACTGATAAGCAAATCCGCTGGCCACGACTCTCCCGCGATCTGAATATCAACCCCTCTAGCTCGTCCAATAACTCTCAAGAACTTGCCTCCCGCAACTCTGACAACTCCAGTACGCTCCCCGGGATCCCCTCTGATTCCCGCAGTCTCTGCACACTCCGGAGTAATGAAGCTATGAGAAGCTCTAGAATCAAACATAACATGGGACTTAAACCTGCCCACCCACAAGGTCCCTACACAAACCTAATGTGTTGAGAACCTAACACTTTATCACAGGAAACACATAAAATCTGAACCTACTAAATTCATAAAGTTTAAGTACCAGAAATTATACATGTGATCGCCCCGGCACTGGTTCCACCAGTCTCTGCTGTCGTGTAAACCCGTGGCGCCTGCTCAATCCGTGCCACCTGCTGACCTCCAGGCTGCACCGGCTGCAACGCTGCCACTGCTGCCAGCTGCAACTTGGGATAAAAAGGCCTGATGTGCCATGTCTCCCTACAATGATAACATACCCGAGGCCCTGCCGTCGGAGCACTTCTCTTGGGACAACTAGCAACCTTGTGATCCTTGCTCCCTCAACTGAAACAACTCGCACCACTCGGCCTCTGCGTAGCATCCCACCTCCTCTTGGTTCCCTGTGCAGGCCTACCGCCCCTGCTAGAACCACCCTGCTGCTGAGCCTTACTAGGCTGAACTGCTGGAGCTACCGCCACTGACTATGCCCAGATATCCTCCTCAATCTCTGCTGCAGTCTCAACCAGCTCTGCACGCGTAGCATAACTCCACCCTCTACAGTGAACTCTCAAATCATCACGTAGAGCCCTCAAAAACCTCCTGATCTGAGCCTCCTCAGACTCCAAAGCCCGACCCCCATAGAAAAGAAGTCGACTGAACTCCAAGTCTAGTTCCCGCACTGACCGTGTCCCCTGAGACAACTGAAGGAACTGCACCTCCAACCGATACAATGCCTCTCTAGGAAAATACTTGCGGTTGAACTCAAAGACGAAGTCAGCCCAAGTCATCTCCCGCTGCACTCTCCTAGCAGCCACTGATCTCCACCACAACTCAGCATCACCACTCAAATAGTAGACCCCTATGTCCACCCAAAACTCCTCAGGACATCTCAGAGTATGGAAGTTACGTTCCACACTCGTCCTCCACGCATCCGCAAAAGTAGGATCTGTACCACCCGAAAACCTCTCAGTGAAAAGACCCTTCATCTCCTTGAGCATAGACAAATAACGTCCATGAACTCCTGCCTCTGCAGCCACTGGCTGCCGCTCCTCCGCCACCACTGGTGCACTACCTGAGCCTGAGCCGGTACCACTGGTGGTAACCGCGCTAACACTTGTGCTCGCATAGCCGCAACGTCAGTACCAGGGACTCCACCCGCTGGGACTCCCACACCCGGGACCCTAGCATCACCGGCCACTGGAGCATCAACACCGCCCCCTCCTGCCACACTCACGGAATCCCCCGGAACACCCTGCGACTCGCCAACACCCTCAGCTGTCACACTCTGGTCCTCAGTCTCACTAACCACTGGGACTTTACCCCTACCATGACCACGTCCGCGTCCACGACCACGTCCGCGTCCACAACCACGACCAGCCACAACATCACCTCTAGCCATCTGCACTACCATGAACAGAAGACTAAGCAAACAATTCCTATTATAACACAGAAACACAAACTCACCGTGGAATCACACAACCGACCTTTTTTTTTTAAAAAAAAATAATAATAAATATAATAAATAATTAAACTACAGCTAGTGATCCCATACCCACTAGCCACCTAACCACAATCACAACCAACAGCAGAATAACCAATACCAACAAATATCCATTAATAACCAATCATCAGAAACTTGAAACCAGCAACCTAGCAATGTTTCTAATGACTCAACTCTAGCAACCTAGCAATGCCAGACAACATCCAATCGAGTCCCTAGAACATCCTCCTCTTCATTGCCTTGATTCCACGATCACACTTTGCCTTTACCTGCACCACAAACACATATTGCAATGCATGAGTATTTTATAAACACTCAGTAAGGCAATCCTCCCATCTACTGGGCTATACACATAAGCAATATAGTCATCTCTAACCATCAAACAACAATCAACAATCAACAATAACATACTAGGACACTGCATCGACCGACACCAACATGCATCGACCGACGCCACATGGGGATGCATCGACCGACGCAGAAGCTGCATCGACCGATGCAAGTGTAACCTGCATCGACCGACACCCAATCCGCATCGACCGACGCATGCTCGACATAACACAAAAACCCTAGAGTTTTACGCGCCATCCTCGCACTTGCATCGACCGACGCAATGTCGAGCAACGTGTTTCCCCGAAGCTTCTCACCGGATCTTTGTTCCTACAACCACAAAACTCGATCCCAAGCCACAAGAAAGCTTCCTAACGTCCATAGCAACGATCTAACAAGTCTGACATCACGCAACAAGCAGATTAAAGAGTTCTCTAGCTTAGATAAGCCATGGTCCTGCACTTACCTTTGCCACAGAAGAAATCCGACCCAAACACAAGGAGAAATGTTCCTAGGACGCTCCTACAACGATCTCAGCTACAGATCTCACCAAGAAACGCCACTAACCTCCAAGAATCTACCCAAACGCTCAAGAACTCTAGCAAAGCTTTTTCTCTCTTTCTTTTTCTCAAAAACGGCCAAAACAAGACGAATGAGACAAAACTCGTGTTAAGGGTTTTCCTAACCCAAAACGCAGCGTTTAACTTAACTCGTCCGCAGAAAAACCGACCTTGCATCGACTGATGCACATAGTACATCGACCGATAAAATCCCTAAACCGGGATTTCGGTTTGCGGATGTTACAATAATCCTAATCTATGTTTCATTTACATGGCTTTGAACTCCGGGTTCAAAGCCCTCCAGCGGAAATTTTTTTATTTATTTTTACTTTAATTAAGCATATCTATATATAATTCTAAGAATGCATCTACAATAACATGAATGACTTGCTAAATTTATCTCTTAAAATATTCAAATATATCTAAATATATAATTGTAACGCTACAACTGCCACATTTCTTAGTGACCACACTTCTATTCTCAGCATGTGGGATTACTCTATCTAATACCTAGTTTGCTACGTCGAAGAGGCTTTAAAGACTTGTTTACCGATCCTACAAATCTCCACGTGATATTTCCCCGTATTTTGTCTTCACTCCAGTCATACGGTTTTGACAATCACTTCTCGAAAGGTCACCCATCTTAAAATTTTTACGGTTTTGACAATCACTTCTCGAAAGGTCACCCATCTTAAAATTTTCATAGCTCTAGCACGTTTAAATGTGGAGTTCTCTTGAGATGGTTGACCAAAAATATAGGTTCACTTTAGTGACATAGGTGACCAAATCAATTCTTTTAAACATCTTTGCATGCACCACCATATTTCGTGAAACTAAGCTGTTACAATATTTATGAAGTAGTATGATTAGAAAGGATATGTTGTACACATTGGTTCTAATCAAATTCTATGGTTTAGAAATATGGTTTTCAAATCTGGGTTCAAAGCCCGGTAGGAAAAAAAAATTGTTTTAATATTTTCTTAATTAAAACTCTATAATGTTTCATGTTGTTTTTTGCCTTCTGGTTCTAAAAAAAACACCTAGCAATATATTGAATGCTTTGCTAATATATTCCCTAAAATATTCAACATTATAACATATATAGTGTTTTGTCTTCACCTCAGTCATACGGTTTTGACAATCACTTCTCGAAAGGTCACCCATCTTAAAATTTTCACAGCTCTAGCACGTTTAACTATAGAGTTCTCTCGAGATGGTTGACCAAAAATATAAGTTCACTTTAGTGACATAGGTGACCAAATAAATTCTTTAAAACATCTCCGCATGCACCACCATATTTCATGAAACTAGGCTGTTACAATATTTATGAAGTAGTATGATTAGAAATGATATGTTGTACATATTGGTTCTAATCAAATTCTATGGTTTAGAAATATGGTTTTCAAATTTCAAAGCCCGGTAGGAAAAAAAATTGTTTTTATTTTTTCCTAATTAAAACGCTATAATGTATCATGTTGTCTTCTGCCTTCTGGTTCTAAAAAAATACCTAGCAACAAATTGAATGCTTCGCTAATATATTCCCTAAAATAATCAATGGTATAACATATATAGTGTTTTATCTCATGTCTTCCGTTTCAAATAAGACACTTAACAACAAAGTAATTGCGTAGCTAATATAAATATTTACATATATCTATATATATACTTTATAAAATGATATAGTAATAACGAACGATCTCCCACAGTACATTTTTTTGTCAACAAAAGAATATCTAAAACGAGCCAATTGGATTGTAAATTATTTACATACAAAATATGATGCGGAAAAGTACGCGTTTGACGCGCCAAAACATCCGCCTTTACATTTGCATTTCTATAGATAAATGATAAAGAAAAAGATGAAAATTCTTCCTGTAGCACATTTATTCAAATCAAAACTTATGTTTAATAAATATAGTTTGGCTTTCCATGTTCAATGGTCTGAAGCAGGAAAAAAAATTTGGAGCTTTTTTGTTAATTTAAAATATTTGTTTTATAAATATACCTTTGCTTTTCTTCTCATGTCTTTGGGTCTTAATAAGACGGCTAGCAACAATATGAATGTTTTGCTAATATATTTCTTTAAATATTAACTCTTATCTCAACATATATTTTATGAATTCATATCATAATAAAAAATCCGCTGTAGCACATTGGTTATAATCCTAATCTATGTTTCATTTACATGGCTTTGAATTCCAGGTTCAAAGCCCAGCAGCGGAAATTCTTTTTATTTTATTTTTACTTTAATTAAACATGTCTCTTAATAATTCTAAGAATGTATCTACAATAAAGTGAATGATTTGCTTAATATATCTCTTAAAATATTCAAATATATCTAAATATATAATTGTAACGCTATGACTGCCACATTTCTTAGTGACCCCACTTTTATTCTCAGCATGAGGAATCACACTATCTGATACCCAGTTTGCTACGTCGAAGAGGCTTTAAAGACTTGTTTACCGACCCTACAAATCTCCACGTGATATTTCCTCAAGTTTTGTCTTCACCTCAGTCATACGGTTTTGACAATCACTTCTCGAAAGGTCACCCATCTTAAAATTTTTACAGCTCCAGCACGTTTAACTGTGGAGTTCTCTCGAGATGGTTGACCAAAAGTATAGGTTCATTTTAGTAACATAGGTGACCAAATCAATTCTTTTAAACATCTCCGCATGCACCACCATATTTCGTGAAACTAAGCTGTTACAATATTCATGAAGTAGTATGATTAGAAAGGACATGTTGTACACATTGGTTCTAATCAAATTCTATGGTTTAGAAAATGGTTTTCAAATCTGGGTTCAAAGCCAGGTAGAAAAAAACAAAATTTTAATTTTTTCTTCATTAAAACGCTATAATGTATCATGTTGTCTTTTGCCTTCCAGTTCTAAAAAACACCTAGCAATATATTGAATGCTTTGCTAATATATTCCCTAAAATATTCAACGGTATAACATATCTAGTGTTTTGTCTCATGACTTCCATTTTAAATAAGACACTTAACAACAAAGTAATTGCGTAGCTAATATAACAACAAAAGTATTTACATATATCTATATATATACTTTATAAAATCATATAGTAATAACGAAAGATCTCCAGCAGTACATTTTTTCTGAACAAAAGAATATCTTAAACGAGTCAATTGGATTGTAAATTGTTTACACACAAAACATGATGCAGAAAAGTACGCGTTTGACGCGCCAAAACATCCGCCTTTACATTTGCATTTCTAGAGATAAATGATAAAGAAAAAGATGAAAATTCATCTTGTAGCACATTTATTAAAATCAAAACCTATGTTTAATAAATATAGTTTTGCTTTCCGTGTTCAATGGTCCGAAGCAGGAAAAAACAAATTGGAGTATTTTTGTTAATTTAAAATATTTGTTTTATAAATATACCTTTGTTTTTCTTCTCATGTCTTTGGATCTTAATAAGGCGGCTAGCAATATAGTGAATGTTTTGCTAATATATTCCTTTAAATATTAACTATTATCTAAACAAATATTTTATGAATTCATATCATAATAAAAAATCTGCTGTAGCTCATTGGATATAATCCTTATCTATGTTTCATATACATGGATTCAAATTTGAATTACGGGTTCAAAGTCCGGCAGCGAAAATTCTTTTTGTTTTATTTTTACTTTAATTAAGCATATCTCTTTATAATTTCTAAGAATGCATCTACAATAAAGTGAATGATTTGCTTAATATATCTCTTAAAATATTCAAATATATCTAAATATATAATTGTAACGCTAGGACTGCCACATTTCTTAGTGACCGCATTTCTATTCTCAGCCTGTGGGGTTACTCTATCTGATACCCAGTTTGCTACGTCGAAGAGGATTTAAAGACTTGTTTACCGATCCAACAAATCTCCATGTGATATTTCCCCATTTTTTGTCTTCACCTCAGTCATATGATTTCGACAATCACTTCTCGAAAGGTCACCCATCTTAAAATTTTCACAGCTCTAGCACGTTTAAATGTGGGGTTCTCTTGAGATGGTTGACCAAAAATATAGGTTCACTTTAGTGACATAGGTGACCAAATCAATTCTTTTAAACATTTTTGCATGCACCATCATATTTCGTGAAACTAAGCTGTTACAATATTTATGAAGTAGTTCTAATCAAATTCTATGGTTTAGAAATATGGTTTTCAAATCTGGGTTCAAAGCCCGGTAGGAAAAAAAATTGTTTTAATATTTTCTTAATTAAAACTCTATAATGTATCATGTTGTTTTTTGCCTTCTGGTTCTAAAAAAACATCTAGCAACATATTGAATGCTTTGCTAATATATTCCCTAAAATATTCAACATTATAACATATATAGTGTTTTTTCTCATGTCTTCCGTTTTAAATAAGACACTTAACAACAAAGTATTTGCGTACATAATATAACCACAAAATATTTGCATATATCTATATATATACTTTATAAAATCATATAGTAATAACGAAAGATCTCCTGTAGTATATTTTTTGTCAACAAAAGAATATCTTAAACGAGCCAATTGGATTGTAAACTGTTTACATACAAAACATGATGCGGAAAAGTACGCGCTTGACGCGCCAAAAAATACGCCCTTACATTTGCATTTCTAGAGATAAATGATAAAGAGAAATATGAAAATTCCTCCTGTAGCACATTTGTTAAAATCAAAACCTATGTTTAATAAATATAGCTTTGCTTTCTGTGTTCAACGGTCGGAAGCAGGAAAAAAAATTTGGAGTATTTTTGTTAATTTAAAATATAGGTTTTATAAATATACCTTTGTTTTTCTTCTCATGTCTTTTTTTTTTTGTCAACCATTGGGCCACAACTGGCCGGCCCATTAGCCAAACTCCTACATTCGTAGGAACCGGGACTCGATCTCGGGTGTGATGGTGCCTTCTTCAAATGGACTTACCTCCTGCCACTGCACTAAGGTCACTTCACTTTCTTCTCATGTCTTTGGGTCTTAATAAGGCGGTTAGCAACAAAGTGAATGTTTTGCTAATATATTCCTTTAAATATTAATTCTTATCAAAACAAATATTTTATGAATTCATATCATAATAAAAAATCTTCTGTAGCACATTGGTTATAATTCTTATCTATGTTTCATATACATGGATTTGAATTAGGGGTCAAAGCCCTTTAGCAGCCACCTTTCTTAGTGACCACACTTTTTTTTTTGTGCACCAAGATTTTATATCATACTAAATCAACCTCCAAAGAGGGAAAGTTACAAAGGGAGGAATCAAAGCTAAAGCTCCCTGATCCAAAACAAGATCAATAACCGAATAAAAGCAGATAGATTGATAGAACAAAGCAATCCTAACACATCGACAATAACTGAAATTGTTGAAACCTTGATCCTTGATAACAATAAAGCAGATAAGTGAGAAGACACTTTGGACAACACAACATACCTGAGATGAGATGTTGCACGAGATTGAGTCTACCCCATGGGCAGATAAAACAATCCACAATTGGGCTGCAGCGACAAAGGTGACAGGACACCAAGCTGACAAGCTAACGAAACCATCAGAGAAAGAAGTTTCTGGGAAGCACCCCTTAATAACAAATGCTGGCCGCTCAAAACAACAGCAGCAGTTGAACCGCCACAGAAACAAGTATGGCGATTGAGTGCTCTTCACCAAAAACCTGGAAAAAGAAGCAGAAACAAGGTGGAGGATAGAAGTATATCCAATCCATTTAGGGTAATGGATATAAGTGTATCCAAATAGTGACCACACTTCTATTCTATGGAATGGGAACTAAAGACACTAGAAATACAAAGAAAATATTGTTAAATCGGGATCAAAAGGGGACACAGATCTTTAAACTAATTTTTTTTGGCTTCACATTCGAATTATCACCACTGCTTCCATGCTACTGCTAATGATACTCTTGTCATTGCCGGTGAATAAATAACAACCATCAAATGCTTTTCAATATCAACACTCTAATGTCGCCAAACTTTATTTTACAAACTACTTGACGTGGAGTCTTTAGATCAACGCTTTGTTCGATAACTATGAATGCGCAAACTATCTTGATGACTCCACCACTGCGCCACCAGTAGCAAAAACAACCAAAACCAACGAGACGATCATTGTCAATCCAAAGATTCCAAACTATATTTTCTAAAAAGACAAGATAAACTCGTGTACATTGCTTTGCTTGATTTTATCACCTCTATGATGCCACCAACTCCTCCGAGATCTTGGACATTCTTGCCTCGACGTTTGCCAAACCGAGTCATGGCCATACATATATGATAGTTGAGGAATTAGCTCAAGCAATTTAGAAAGGAGAAATTTCAAAGTTTTTCGTAACCAATCAAAAAATAATATCTACCAACATTTATCAGGTGCTAATTCACATCATAATTTATCTTTAGAAATCAAAATTATTAATCGTTTTAAACAAAAAAAATGATAAATCTTATTTTAAAAGAAAGTTAAAACATAAGAACATATCTCAAAAAAATTGACGTGTTAGAAACTCAATTAAATAAAATTATTAATCTTCCCAACAATTGTATTTGGATTATGAGAATTAAATTAATTATTATTCGATGAAAAAAAACTTATTAATCTTATTCTAGAAATTAAAAAAATGTATTGGTATGAAATAATTTTTTTTCAAAACTAAAAAAAGTGTTTATATATTACTTTAATATGGTTAAATAGAAGCATAAAAACTGCAAAGAAACACAAAACTTAATTTTTATAAGTAAAAAACAAAACGCCACGTCATCGATCCGTGTCGTAAATCAGCACCAAAATACACTTTCAACAGTCAGATTTAAACTACTCTAACTCTTCGCAACCTTTCGTCATTCTCACATCTCTCTTACACACTCACACACCACTCTCTCTCCTCCAACCTAACTTTTTTTTTTTTTTTAATCTTCTCCTTCCACAAATCTATTTTTTTTTTATTTAAAGTTTTATCTGAATTTAAAAGAACAAAAAAAAAAAAATCCTAAAAATCAAAAATCTCATCACCTTCTCTCCTCCTTGCTCTGTATTTTTGGTTGGGTTTTTCTCTCTCTAAATCCATGGATCCTTCTCTCTCTGTAACCAATGATCCTCATCACCCTCCTCCGTTCGCCACATCTTTCCCTCCTTTCACCAACTCCAACCCTTACGCCTCTCCAAACAACCCCTTCTTCGCCGTCCCGCCGCCAAACAACAACCATCTGTTCCAAGCTCCGCCGCAGCATCAGCAGCAGCTAACATCTCCGGCTCCTACTCACCCATCCTTAAGCCATCCTCCTTACTCCGACGTAAAAGCTCATCTGACTTCACTCTTACATTTTGACTTCAAAAAAAAAGTTAGGGTTTTTTAAAAAAAAAAAATTAATTTTTGATTTTTTTTCAGATGATTTGTACGGCGATTTCAGCGTTGAACGAACCAGATGGGTCAAGCAAGCAAGCGATTTCGAGGTACATAGAGAGGATTTACACTGGGATGCCTACAACTCATGGTGCTTTGTTGACACACCATCTCAAGACTTTGAAGAACAGTGGGATTCTTATGATGGTTAAGAAGTCTTACAAGTTAGCAGCTACTCCTCCTCCTACTAGTGTAGCTATTGCTGCTGCAGCTACTGGTCTTGAACCTCCCAGATCTGATTTCTTAGTCAACGAGAACCAAACTTTACCTGATCCGGTCATGCCTTCTTCTACTCCTCCGACTCAGAAGCGTGGTCGTGGTCGACCTCCAAAACCAAAACCCGATGTTCAAGTTCAACCTCAGACTAACGGGAAACCCACCTGGGAACAACAAACTGAATTACCTGTTTCTCGACCGGAGGTGGTACAGACACAGCCTCCGCCTCCACCTCCGCCACAGGTACAGATACAGCCACAGGCGCCGGTTAAGAGACCACCGGGTCGTCCTAGAAAAGATGGAACTCCCCCGACGGTGAAGGCTGCTGCTACGGTTTCCGGCGGTGTGGAGACTGTGAAACGAAGAGGTAGGCCTCCGAGTGGAAGAGCTGCTGGGAGGGAGAGGAAGCCTGCAGTAGTCTCAGCTCCAACTTCGGTGTTCCCGTACGTTGCTAATGGTGGCGTTAGACGTCGAGGGAGACCAAAGAGAGTTGATGCTGGTGCTTCTTCCTCCGTTGCACCACCGCCACCACCACCAGTTAGCGCGGGGAGTGGAGGGGTGGAGGTTGCAGTCAAGAAAAGAGGACGTGGACGGCCTCCTAAGGTCGGAGGTGTTATCAGGAAGCCTATGAAACCGTTGAGACGTTTTCCTCGTTCTGGTAGACCCGTGGGACGACCCAGAAAGGTACAATTTTTTTCTGTTTTTGTTTTCAGTGTCTCTGCCATCTCTATTATAACAAATTGATTTTTTCAAATAATCTAAGAGTCAATATAGATAAAGAGGAAAAGTTGGAACTTTTGTCTTGTGAATAAATGTCACTTTCTTTCCATTCTGAACATTGTCTCTTTCGAGCGTGTGAGTAGTAGGAGAGTATCTAAATTAGTTTCACAGTGTTTAAATTATATTCGTATCTCTGCTTTTGGCCTATAATTATATCTGGTTTTTGGTGTACTATTAATTTAAGACGTCTCCTTGTTTGGTAATCAAGAGCAAGTGGTTGGTAGCTCGCTTTATTGTTTCAGTTGATGTGTGGGGAATTACATAGGAACTACCTTCTGAGACTGAGACACACGTCCAGCAACTTGTGTTTTTCTTTAAATTTGGTTAATCAATCAAAGTTAAAGAATTTGTGTGTTTCCAAGTCTTTCTATTACAGTTTGCTGGAACTATTATATTGATGAGTTATCTGATTAAATCTTTTATTACTGCGTTTTATAAACATAGAATGTGGTGTCAACGGGAGTTTCTGGACGGCAAGATGGTGACTATGGAGAACTTAAGAAGAAGTTTGAGTTGTTTGTAAGTTATTATTATCATCTAATGAACAGAAATACAATATTATTGGTCACTTCTTGGTTTCTATGTTTAATTGCTTATGGCTTGGTTTGGATGTCTCATTTATGCAGCAAGCGAGAGCTAAGGATATTGTTATTGTGTTGAAATCTGAGATGGGAGGAAGTGAAAATCGAGCGGTGATTCAAGCCATACAGGACCTGGAAGGGTTAACGGAAACAGAGACATCAAACGAGCCACAGCACATGGAAACGGTGCAGCTGCCAGACGAGGGACATGTGCAAGGACAAGGGCAAGGACAAACAGAAGCAGAGGCAATGCAAGAAGCTCTGTTCTAAAGAGAACCTTGACACAAAAAAGCTAGTGGTGATGATGGTCGTGTTGTGTGTTCCATGGAATATTTAATCTTATAAGGAGTGTTTGCAGGAGAGATTACAAAAAGAACAATGGAATGATGATTGTGTCTTTAACCAAACAACAAGGAGAGGTAGGGTAACGTCTGTAAAGTGAAGTAGGATGTTACCATTGTTTATGCTCCCCCATCTCTCTCCATCGTCCATATCTGTGTAGGCTAGTGCTCTTTGTTTCCTCATGTTTTTTTTAGACTCACTCTTGCTCTTGTTCTATTTTGTCTCTTTTAGGCTTTTTAGAAGTTTGTTGTTGATGTTTATCAAACCGCTTATGTAATTTTTAATTTTTATGACCTCGTCCCCCACTTTTATGATGCGTTCTTCCTTTTTCTTAAAACCATTAAATTAAATGTTGCTTTACTTGAACTTCGAAATCCGGTTTATGTAATTACTGCAAATATTAGGTAATAGGTAGTAGGTACAACTGTTTTCACCTTCATCTTTTTTTACTCGAAACACACCATTTAATAAAATGATCCATCATCATCTACTCGGTTTTGACTTAGGTTTTAGTAAAACTTTCGAAAGATCAATCTGGTGGATTCTGTTGATATTCAAAGTTTGTGGAGTAGAAGTGGTTTCAAGATCATTGCAGCATATATGTTTTGTAGATCTTGGAATATTTAACACCTTGTAGCAAGTTGGGCATAGATGAAGAGGATGATGTTTTGGTTTATGACTCTTTTACAACACAGACAATGGGCTTCTTCACTTTGAGCTTATATGACTAAAAACTTTACATGTCTTTGTGTTTTACTTGTTTAAATTGTACCCTTTTTTTCTATGTTACAGTTAATGACACTCTAAAATGGTGTCTCTATTGTTGGTATAAGTTGTAATTTGAAAGCAATAAATAATATGAAATACCACTTAAGTAAAAAAGGAGAAAAGAAAACCATTTTTTCAATACTTTTTGTCTCCAAAAAAATTTGAATTTGAAAAAAAAAGCAGGGTACATTTCAATTTTGCTTTTTTATCAACTTTTTTAGAAAAAAAAAAAAAAAAGAAATCACCACCAAATTTGCATATGTACAGTTGTATAATTGGCATATGTACAGTTGTATACAACAAGGTTTCTTCATTTTCACCTAAACATTAAAAAAGGATTTTAAAATATTATACAACCAAAAATTTTAAATTAAAATAAATCCAGCAACCCCTAAATATGAAGTGATTTATTTTTTTTTAAATCTATAAAAAATTAATTCCGATAAAACAAAAATTATCGATAATATAAAAAAGAGAAGGACTAAAGGCGTGGACCCATATCGGTTGACGCAACGGATTCTGAACCTCTCGGCTCGTTTGTTTTCTTTTGCTGCTCTTTCCCAGACTCCAAGCTCCAGCCATGGTCACCTTCTTCTTCTAACCGCGATAACCATCTCTCTCTCTGTCTCTTTCATCTTTCTTCTCCGTCAAGATTCTCCTCGCCAGTTTCTTTCTTCTTCTTCTTCCAGAATTTTTCAAGCTTTCTTTAGCATTTCTCATTCGCGAATCCTTCTCTCCCTGAGCTGAAACAAGGTACGTACATTTGCGAAAACCCTAACTTTTCTCAAAAGAAAAAAAAAACGAAATCTTTTCCTTGCTGCTACGCGAGAGACTCTGAATCTGTACTTTTTACTATCTTCGTTTCTAGATTTTGGCTTTTAGCGATGAAATCGAGCTTATAAGTCTTTGAAATCTTCCATTGAAGTCTGTTTTCTAGGGTTCCGGTTCCGATTAATTCTTCTCTGAGCTTGAAATCTGCATTTTACTAGCTTCATCTCTAGATTCGTGGTTTGTGATATCGAAATTGAGTTTTTTTTGGTTGTCTAGTCTTAAGTTTAGTCTCCGTTGAAGTTCGTTTTCTAGGATTTAGATTCCGATTTAACCGCCGTGTTTTCACATTTTTTTGTCTGATTCGGATCTACAGATCTCATGGCGAGAACAGCTTCTTCTTCTCCCAGGAGGAACACAGTTTCCGAAGCTCCAAGATCCGATACACCCGGAGATCCGTCTGGCGACAAACCTCAACCTGATGTCTCCGGCGTCCCAGCCACTGATGTTACTGCTTCTTCTTCTCAGAAACGCGGCCGTGGTCGACCTCCGAAGGCTAAATCTGACTCCGGTGCCGTTTCTGCTGAGCCGAGTAAGAAACCAGTTGGTCGTCCGAGGAGAAACGCAGCTCCAGCTGTTCCCACTGCGTCTGTAGCTGCGGCTGTGAAGAAGAGGCCTGGTAGGCCAAAGAGGTCTGTGACGGCGTCTGTGGTTACTGCTGCTACTGGAGAGGGTTCAAGAAAACGAGGGAGGCCAAAGAGAGATGACGTGGCGGCTGCAACTGTTTCAGTGGCTCCGGCTAAAAAACGTGGACGGAAACCTAATGTTGAAGTAGCTGCTGCTGCTGCAAAGCCTGTGCGCAGGACTAGGAAGGTATTATCTATGTCAACTTCATTATCATTTTATCCACAAAATGTCAAAAAATGATTTAGAAAAAGGTGTTATACCAAATTACATCATTGTTCTTAACTGTTTGTTTTGCGTAGATATAGTGTAGAAATAGTTCAGGGAAACGTGTTATTTGATTCTTGTCTTTAATGTTGTCAATTTAGAAAAATGTGTATCTTTATCTGGATTTTGATATATTTTCCAAAATCTTGATTGTATAATTTTGTAAAAACGGTCGTATACTATTTAGTTCTTCTTGACTGTTTCTTCTGCGTAGAGTGGAAAAAGTTCAGAGTAATGTGTTTATTTGTCTCTGGTCTCAAATGTGGTCTGTTTATGAGTGCAGAAATTATTTGTATTTTTTTGAAAAACTTATCTGGATTTGGTGTATTTCATAAATCTTATTTTTTTGTATAATGTGTGAAATGAAATTTTGATTGGTCTATGTGGTAAGTCGTTATCATTTCATTTGAGTAAATATCTATCTACAAATGTTTAGTTCATGTAAGACACAACGATGCTTATACAACTGTGTATACTTATGTCAAAATCGGGTTTTCTGTGCATGAACAAAAGAGCACTTCAGTCGCACCGGTAGCTGCAGCCCCAGGAGATCTCAAGAAAAGAACCGCACTCTTAGTAAGTCAACTATACCCAACTAGCTTCTTGGTCAACATTACTGTATTCCTGGTAGCACTATCCTTTGCATCAATTTGGTTTAGACATTATGTATGTATGTTGTGTGGATCACAAAAGATGGTATAGCATTAATATTCGAGAGAATTGTACATTATCATCTATGCAGTATCCCTTAGGAGATGGAATTGAATGGTCATTTGGTTGGTTTTTAAGATGGGGTTGGGTTTTTATTGTATATATAGTTTTCAGCTAAAAAAGAAAGAATCTGATAATAAAGTTGTTGAAATTGAAAATTGTTGCAGCAAAAGAAAGTGAAGGAAGCTGCAGCCAAGTTGAAAACAGCAGTTACAGCAATTGACGAGATCCAAGCGTTAGTGGCTGGGATGTAAAAGGCTATCATTTGACTTCATCTACATTCGTTGGGAGAAAGACTGATTGGTTGATGTTTGATATTTCACATTAGGATTGTTTGTTTGTACGTTCGTTGAGATTTGCTATCAGAGGTTAAATCAGAAGAGTGTTACTTAATGGTCCTTGTGTAGCTCTGAGATGTAGGGAAACTTTTCCGATTAGATTTGCTACGTCTTTGTCGTCAACAATTTTAACAATTCATTTTCGTTTGAGGTTTATGAAATTTGTTTGGAGATTTAAAAGAGGGCTTTATTTGAAAATCATAATTCTGAAACTCTCAAATTTTTAGTGTAAATTCACATTTTGAACTAATTAACCGGCCAATCACATTAAATCTGTAGATAAAAACAACACTACTGCATTCTCAAAAAAAAGAAACAACATTACTGTATGTGTAATTCCCTAATTTGGGTGATTGGATCGTATACTATCGAAATCTTCTTGTTCCTAGTAAGGCCCATTTCTGCCGACTCAGTCAGTCAACGACTAGATTGACCACTGACCAGTGATAACTTCTCTGTCTCTCCCGTCTTTGTTTGAAACTCAAAACAAAACCCTCGCGGCATTTTATTTCGATTTCTCTCTCCTTCAGTTAGGGTTTCTCGCAGATTCCTCCTTCCTCGGCTTTACAAGGTAACGTCTGTAACAACAATCCATTGATTGATTCTCTCGTTTCGCTACCGATTTCACAAACTAGGATCGTTTTGATCGATTTCATGTAACATCCATGTTCGAATTGATATATATATATATATATATATATATATATATATATATAATCGACCGTGTGTGATAGATTCGATCAATTTCTTCAGGAGATTGTTAGAGATGGAGGCGGAGATAAATATGCAAGTGGATGATGATGTAACAAGGAAGCCTCGTATCTTACTGGCTGCAAGTGGAAGTGTAGCTGCGATTAAGTTCAGCAATCTATGCTATTGTTTCTCTGAATGGGCTGATGTCAAAGCCGTCGCTTCTAAATCATCTCTCAATTTCGTGGATAAACCTTCTCTTCCTCTGAACGTGACTCTCTATACTGATGAAGATGAATGGTCTAGCTGGAACAAGATTGGTGATCCCGTGCTTCACATCGAGCTTAGACGCTGGGCTGATGTTATGATCATTGCTCCTTTGTCTGCTAACACTTTAGGCAAGGTATAACAAATACTATTCTCATTAAGATGGATCTTCCCTGTTTTAGTATTGGATAGTAGTGTGGACTCTAGAGTAGCTGCAGAATCATAGGCACTTAGCTGAAGAGCTAAAGTTGGCAATGACTTACTTCTATCTTGATCATATAAGTATCGCCATTAGCAGATACATCCTTGTTACAAGGTTGTTTGATAATACCAGCTATAGTCTAGAGTAAGTCCCTGGGTCATATTATTGTCATCAAGCAACAGAACCATATGCAAATGCAAAGTAGTGTGTATCTGAAGAACTTAGAGTTAAGTTCTTTGGCTCCATATTCTTTGCTTTTTTCAAGATCCTAAAGTAGCGCTATAGCTGAAGATATAGCTTTTACAAATTCTGGAGATTGTTTGCTTCTAATGATCTAAATTTACTTCTCTTTTGTTCATTTATATGTCGCCGCTGTTCTGAAATTTTTGTTATCTTTGGGTCATATTCTTATCATCAAGAAACAGAATCATATGAACTGTAGCGTGCGTAGCTGAAGAAGAAGATGTAGAGTTTAGCTTTTTGGCTCCATATTTTTCTGTTTCTTCATGATCTAAAAAACTCTTGTTCTTTCTCTTTTTTTACAGATTGCTGGTGGGTTATGTGATAATCTGTTGACATGTATAGTAAGAGCGTGGGATTATAGCAAACCGTTGTTTGTTGCACCTGCGATGAACACTTTGATGTGGAACAATCCCTTCACAGAACGGCACCTTGTGTTGCTTGATGAACTTGGAATTACTCTCATTCCCCCCATCAAGAAGAAACTGGCCTGTGGAGATTACGGTAATGGCGCAATGGCCGAGCCTTCTCTGATCTATTCCACCGTTAGACTGTTTTGGGAGTCCCAGGCTCATAAACAAAGTGATGGAACCAGTTGACTCTTACTTGGACATTAATTCCTCTCTTGTCTGTAGAGTCATATATTATCACTCATCCCATATCTTTTTTTTTTTCTTTCTTGATTTTACTGAGAACAAGCCTAGCTTGATGAATTCTCTGGAGAATAAATCTCATGCATATATTTTTAAATGTCTATGAAAATCAAAGCAATGCAGATTTTGTCCGTAACAAAGACTGGAGTAGAAATCGAACAACACATTTCTTTCAATTTGCATTTCCAGGATAATATTGAAGTGTAGAGAATCACCAGAGGATAGGTTATAGAGATTTGTGGGTAAAAACAAACATGGATATGATGCAGCCTTCTTGTTGGCTGTGAATAATCCCCATTTTAGTTCATCAGATGCAGCCTTTCGAAGCTTTGCTGTCCATACTCTTACAATGTCATTGTAATCCCCCTGTAATAAGATTATTGAATTGATAGGAGAAATTAACGCAACACAAAGGTGTTTTAGGCAATGTATTTAATAGTGAGAAATGTTTTTCTTTTTACTTCTGAGAAGTCGCTGATGTATTCTTCCTTTTCGTTCTTCACTTTTTCTAATTCACGCCTGAGGACTTGTGCAAACTGCAATAAATGGTTATGTTTAGAATCAGCATTTTGAGAAATGTGTATACTGTAAAATGTATGTGGGAGTCACCTGATCAGTACGGTCCTCAGCAATCACATCCTCAAAGCCTGCTTCTTTCAGCATCTACAGGTATAAGATTTCCATGAATCTATAAAAATAAAGTGTCCCCTCAATTCAGAAAATGATGAAAGGTTTGATGAGGAAAAGAAACACAAACGTTTCCGTAAGCTTGAACACCATGGAGATCATATCGTCTTCGTTCCATGTACGCTGCGACTTCAAGAGACGGAGTTCCAGCACTTCTGCAAAAGTCGGTGATGAGAATTTTACGGCCTGGTTTAAGCCACTTGAAGAATTTCCTGAATAGAGCTGGCTTGTCCTGAACAAAGAGACAAATGATGCAGAGGATCGGATGATTACCCAAAAAAGCATCTTCAAGAGTGAAAAAGAGGAGATATGTTGTGTGTAGTAGTTTTGCTTTATACTTGGACGTGCAGAAAAGTGTCACGGCTGTAAATAACATCGAAAGAATTGTCGGGATATGTTTTCGTGGTGCAATCCGCGACTTCAAACTCGACTGAGCATTTGAGTCCAATGGCACGCTCCAGCGCGAAAGAGATCATGTTGACCGATAGATCAATTCCAACAACATGAACATCGAAATTCTCAGCCATGTAGAAGTCACCTCCACCAATACCACAACCAACATCTAGAACTTTCTGTCCAGGTTTAAGGTCCATCTTTGCCACAAATTCTTTAGTTGTCTCTGTTAAGGAAACCAGGAACTTAGACGCATGTCCTTATGAATATAAGAGTTAAAAGATGGAATTACCAAATCCACCAGTGCTATTATATCCTTCCCCAAAGACACGCTCATAGAGCAAGATCCCACTAGACTTGTATTGAACATTGTCCAAGAAACGCTGGACGTCCTTGTCATTCTCCAAGCTAAGTTTTTGCCATATCCAGTAAATCTGCCAGCGCATAGAGGATCTCTTGTAACTCTATGGGATCAATTTGATCCGATCAAATGATAAGGAGAAACTAAACTCTCTGATAAGGGAAACTTTGTTACCTGATTCTGCTTGTTCTTCACATAAGCCCCAATGCTTTTGCAGCCAACCATAGAGAGCTCAAATGATTTTCCAGAAGCATCACGTGTCTGACATTCTTTGAAAACCTGCATTACATTACATTGTCACCCCATGTAGCTAGTCTCACACTCGTGTACAATATATAAAAATTTAGATCTCAGTAACATAAATAGTGATATGTAAAAGATTGAACCTTATAATAGAATCTTGGTTCACGGTAGTGTGTGGGGTTTGATTCACGCTTGCTGTACCTAGATTGATGGAAGCAAGACTCTCTGAAGAATATGTAGCCCCCTGGCTTCACCCATCCAAGCATTCTCTCTGCCATTAGTGCCACCTGCAATCATCATTATCCAAAAGATTAGTTCTTCTCTAGAAAGTCAAAAAGAGTAAAATAAGAATCAGATTTCACCTCTTTATCAGAGAGATACATGAGCAACCAGTTTGAGAAAATCAAGTCGATAGATCCATCAGCGATTTTCAAGTCTGGAGTTGTTACATCAGCGCACATAAACTTAACGTTCTTGTATTGCCCATTAACACTTTCATTCTGCAAAAAACAAAACATCACCAAATAAACAAACATGAGTAGCCAGCCATGGTAACATAGAAACTTTTTTTAACATAACAACAGCTAGCAAAGTAGTAAAAAAACCTTCTGAATGGCGCTTTCGATGAAGTCAAGGGCTATAACTTCACCAGCCTTTTGAGCCAATTCACCAGTGAAACGACCAATACCAGCTCCAAGTTCCAGCACAGACTTGCCTTCATATGATGGGACTAAAGAGAGTACCTGAACCAAATAAACACATTAGCTAAGTTCATTTTTATCACCATTTTTTGAAAGGTGAGTATGTCACACGTTCCTACACTTGATTAGAAATATGAAAGAATCCATAGCTAAGAGGTGTAATGAAGCTCCAAAAACTGCACATATAAACAATCACGCACACCACCATTAACAAAAACAAAAACCAGTAATTAATGAGTGAAATAAAGTTGAAGTTATGTTGTTAACTACCATAACACTGTGTGGTAGTAATAGCCCAGTGGTAAATCTTTACTAAGAATCAAGTTCTGAACGTCTCTCGAAGCTGGATAAGGTTTACTTTCATCCATAACTTTGTATGTATTCTCTATATACATTGTGTCCTCACCAAATCCCATGGAGCTCCAAAAACTGCACATATAAACAATCACGCACACCACCATTAACAAAAACAAAAACCAGTAATTAATGAGTGAAATAAAGTTGAAGTTATGTTGTTAACTACCATAACACTGTGTGGTAGTAATAGCCCAGTGGTAAATCTTTACTAAGAATCAAGTTCTGAACGTCTCTCGAAGCTGGATAAGGTTTACTTTCATCCATAACTTTGTATGTATTCTCTATATACATTGTGTCCTCACCAAATCCCATGGCTTGAGCCAGTTTAGGAACATCAAGGTAGAACCACGCAAGCGACCTTGGATAATTTACTAGAGTATATACGCTTGGAGTTTCATTTTTCCTAATCACACCAACCACTTCCACATGCATAGCCCTAGGGCCCCTAGAGACATAGTCCTGCTAAAAAAAATACCACACAAAGCTAATCTATATGATATGATCGAATTATACAATGAAGGATTGAGTACTTTTTAAGTTTATGAAACGAAGACCAACCTCAGCCACTATTGGGTTGTTAAACTTATACCAGAAGTTCGACAAGAGACTTTGATTATTAGCTTTTCTAGACTCATTTGCAGTAGAAACAACTATGCCAGTACCTAGAGATTCTAGAGACTTTTCATTCCAATCCGAAGGAACCCATCCGCGATTTACTAGAACAGGGGACTTCACACTAGTAAGTTAGTAACACAAGGAAGAAGAAAATTTTATTAGAGCATGTTAGTCTTGATTTTTTATTGCATTTGAATGCAATCTTATTAGTATCAAAGTCCAAATAAAGAAACGTGCAAAATCTGCAGCTAGTCTAGATGTTGCATCCAAAGACATACACAATCAACAACTTAATACACAAGTAGCAAGATATTTGAATAATCTTAGATGATATATATTGAGATCACGAAGTCCTCACCTATTTGGTTCATTTGGGATTGGCAAAAGAGGTGTAATAACATAGAACCCATTTTCGGAATCTTTAGACGACTTGGATCTAGGCTTTGGACCAACATAGATTGATCTTTTCACATCGAAAACGCCTTTGCATACAACCCGTTGAAATCCTAACTCATCCACATTCATCACTGTATTCAGCTTCCTTGGTTTCGCTTCCAAGCATTTTAGTCTGACATCCACAAGTTTCTTGGCCTTGAAACAAAAGAGTGTGAACAAGTTTCTTTAGCAGAACTACACATATATCGGATAGGTTAATATATAAATGAAAATCACAGACCACTTCTGTTTGTTGGGACTTATACGCCTCCCCGATACCGTAGCTAATGGATGCAGCCAAGTACCATAACCACACTGACCCTACTCTCCTCTCTGCAAACATTTTGAAAACAAAATTCCATCTTCATCCTTGAGAATATATATATATATATATATATATATATATATATATATCACCCAGATTGAGAGCTTAATCAAAAAATGGGGCTTAGAGAGAGCACACGTGATACTTACTTGCAGGTGGTTTAACCGAAACAATCCATTTGCTCTCAAGGTTGGAAGTTTGTGGAGCAGCAGAGAGATTGCTAGTCGTAGAAAATGAAGAAGACCTGTGACTGTGAGAGATCAACCTCGTTAAAGTCTTAGAGAAGAGTTTTGCCATCTTTGTCTCCTTCAAGATTCTTCTCTTTGTCTCCTCCAAGTCCAAGATTCTAAATCTTATAATGACGACGACGACGACTCGACGAGCTTTGACCAACTCTTTATTTAATGTTTTATTTTCTGATTTATAAAGCACATGGCACCAACTTATAAAATTATTATCATCTGTGTTGCCGTAGGTGGAAATATTTTATAACAACTATCGAAAGAAAAATTATAAACAAATTAGAACTTTCAACAAAATCTAAAAGATTTTATTGTTTTTTATACACATACAGAAGATTAAAGACAAAAACAGACAGTTTCCAAAATCAAACTTATAACTTGCTTTTACAAACCCATTCTACCAAAATCTGAAGAAACAAAAGCTATAACTATACTACTATATATAGTCTATAGGATACATACACTTAAAGTGGCCAGAGAAAAAGAAAAACCCTTTAGAACAATGAGGTGTCTAAATTGGTCTTAGTGCAGATGATTAGCTGAAGGAGAGCTTAGGCATTCAGACATTGTTCTACAATCTATTGTTGACTTGTTGTCTACGTAATAAGGTGATACGTTAATGACCCTGCAAGAAAATAAAAGCAAAACAGAGTACACATGTTGATTACTTGATTACACTTGATACTACAATTGTAAGATGGACTTTGAGCAATAATTCAGAGAGCATGTAGTCTTATTTTAATGTTTTTAATACACATATACAAGCGTAAAGACAAAAACAGAGAGCTTCCAAATTGAACTTAAAACTTGCTTTTACAAGCCCAATTACCAAAATCTGAGAAACATAAACTATGCACTACTATACTATAGTTTCTAGAAGATACAGATACTGGCCAGAGAAAAAAAAAAAAAAAACTTTTAGAACCATGAGGGGTCTAAATTGGGTCTTAGTGCAGATGATGAGCCGGAGGAGAGCTTAATCATTCAGACATCCATGTGTACAGTCTATTAATGACTTATTGTCTACGTAATACGGTGATACGTTAATATGACCCCGCAAGAAAACAAACGCAAAACAGAATACATATGTTTGAATAATAGATAGTTGATTGATTTCTTCCTTTGGCCGTAGAACTTACATATATGGATGATTAAAACAGGACTGCAAGTAAACCAAATTGCATAAAAGATAAGAGAAGAATGACTAAGGACTGAGAAGATTCACATCTGTCGAACTGATTCCTCCTTCATTATGGCAGATGTGTTCGTTGGAGTCGAGTTTAGTGACACACCCAACACCAATTGTGTCTATTTGACTAAATAGGCTACGAAGACTGTATATTTTGGTAAGTATATAAAAGACAAAAATTACTAGAATCAACATTGGCTTACTACTATAAATTGTATATTTCTCCAAAAGAATCAGTTTGGCCTTGCCAAAGCAAAACAGGGAGCTCCAAAAACTGCACATATAAACAATCACGCGCACCACCATCAACAAACTAACCAAACATATAAACTTGTAACGAGTGAAATAAAGTTGAGGTTATGTTGTTCACTACCATAACAACGTGTGGTAGTAATAGCCCAGTGGTAACTCTTTACTAAGGATCAAGTTCATAACGTCTCTCGGAACTGGATAAGGTTTGCTTTCGTCCATATCTTTGTGGTTACTCTCTATATACATTGTGTCCTCACCAAATCCCATGGCTTGAGCCAGTTTAGGAACATCAACGTAGAACCACCCAAACGACCTTGGATAATTTACTAGAGTATATATGCTTGGAGTTTCACTTTTCCTAATCACACCAACCACTTCCACATGCATAGCCCTAGAGGCATGGTCCTGCTAAAAAAAACCCCACAAAACTAATCTATATGATATCAAAATATACAATTAACGAGAGATTAAGTACTATTTTTTAAGCTTATGAAATAAATACCAACCTCAGAAATCATTGGGTTGTTAAACTTGTACCAAAACTTCGATAAGGGATTTTGTAGAGAGGATATTAGTTTATTAGCTTTTCTTGACTCATCCTCCGCAGCAGCAACAACAACACCAGGATCTAGAGATTCTAAAGACGTTTCTTTCCAATCCGAAGGAACCCATCCGCGATTTACTAGAACAGGGGACTTCACACTAGTTACAAAAGGAAGAAGCAAAAATTATTAGAGCATGTTAGTCTTGTTTTTTTATTTGCATTTGAGTGCAATCTTATTAGTATCAAAATCCAAATAAAGAAACGTGCAAAATATGCATGTAGTCTAGATGTTGCATCCAAACACATACACAATCAACACCTTAATACACAAGCAACAAGATATATCTGAATCAAGATGATATTGAGATCACAAAAGCCCTCACCTATTTGGTTCATTTGGGATTGGCAAAAGAGATGTAATAACATAGAACCCATCTTCGGAATCTTTAGACTTGGATCTAGGCTTTGGACCAACATAGATCGATCTTTTCACATCGAAAACGCCTTTGCATACAACCCGTTGAAATCCTAACTCATCCACTTTCTTCATTGTATTCAGCTTCCTTGGTTTTGTTTCCAAGCATTGTCGTCTGAAATCCACATGTTTCTTGGCCTTGAAACAAGAGATCGGGTGTGAACAAGTTCTTTAGCAGATCAAAAGATTCAACTCGAAATATCTATATATATATATACAAATGAAAAGAGAACAACACATATATCGAATAGTTTAATATATAAATGAAAATCACAGACCACTTCTCCTTGTTGTAACTTATACACCTCCCCGATACCGTAGGTAATAGATCCAACCAAGTACCATAACAACATTGACTCTCATCTCTGCAAACATTTTAAAAAACAAAAATCCAACAAGATTGAGAGCTTAATCACAAATTTGGCTGAGAGAGAGCACGCACGAGATACTTACTTGCAGGTGGTGTAACCGAAACAATCCATTTGCTCTCAAGGTTGGGAGTTTCTGGAGCAGCAGAGAGTTTGGTAGTAGCTTTAGAAGAAGAAGAAGACCTTTGACTGTAAGAGATAAACCTCGTTAAAGTCTTAGAAAAGAGTTTCGTCATCTTTGTCTCCTTCAAGATTCAATCTATGACGACGACTACGTTTGATTAAGTTATTCAACTGTCATGTAATTCATCATCGGTTTCACATGAGTAAGGTATAGAAAAACAAAATTATGATGAGTCGATTACAGCTTGGACCTTCAACACTAGTCGACAGTCTACTGGCATTTAATCTTGGATGAATTCAATTCCAGTAGAATCTAGCTAGAATAGTAAGATGGAAGACCTTATCTTTTTCTTTTTTTTTGGGTCAACTGATTAAATCTTTATCTTATGTTTTGCTGCACATGGCCTCAACTGTCTAATATTATATCTAATATTATATATCACCCGCTAATATATGGAAATATTTTATTATAACTATTATTGGAATAAGAATTATAAACAAAGTAGACTTCAACAAAATCTTGAAGAGTTTTATCTTAACGTTTTTTATGCGCATATATACAAAAAGTAAAGACAAAAGCAGACAGTTTCCAAAATTAAACTTATAACTTGCTTACAAAGCACATTCTACCAAATCTGAAGAAACAAAAGCTATAACTATACTATATAGTCTACAAGATACAGATACTTAAAATAGCCAGAGGAAAAAAAAGAAAAAGCCTTTTAGAACCATGACGGGATATTGGTCTTAGCGCAGATGATGAGCTGAAGGAGAGCTTAAGCATTCAGACATTAGTGTTCTACAGTCTATTGTTGACTTGTTGTCTACGTAATAAGGCGATACGTTAATGACCCTGCAAGAAAACAAAAGCAAAACAGAATACATGTGTTGATCACACTTGATCACTGTGAAGAAGTGATCAATGATCTTGTAGCTTAGTACCTTTCTTTGCGTTTCTCTAAGAACCGAGCCAAAGATGCTTTGCGCGTTTGCGGTAAACCCACTGTATTGGATCATAGCAATATCAAGCTGACATAAAAAAATTTGACGACAAAATATTATTAGGTTATCTTAAGACTTCATTGTAAACCTGGTGGAGCCATATTTAAGGCATCGGTTTGGTTGTTGTACGTGGATACTAAGCTCGCCATATTTTGTCTGGGTACAAGTCCAGTGATTCGGTTAGAGGGAAATGAAGTTGGAGAGTAAGTGGTCGCAGGAGAGTGATGAACCGGGTTTTGAGGTCTAGGCATTGAAATCGGTTTAGCCTGAGGTCCATTTCTGGCTAGCAACATGATAGCTTGGGCCTATGAGGGACAAATGGAGATTTAAGCAGACTATACTATTTATCAGATTAATGAATCATTCACCTTCTAACTGGAACCAGATAAGAGGTTTTCTGACTTGAGCCTATAATTAATGTTACTAACACACCCACCAACTCTAACTTCTTTCATTGACAGCTTCCAACGTTGAAAGTGGTTTGAAAATGTAATGTATATTGGCATGGGGGAAATGGTTACCTTTTCAGGAGATATGTCTTGGTAAACAGATACTGAACCGGCATAAAAGATTGTCAACTGCTCAGGTGGTGACCCTGTAGGATTTGAAGAACATCTGGAACAAAAAAAAAAGAGAGTGAAAGCTCGAGTCAACTACGGGACAAGGAGTTGTGTCTCTACGTAAAGAAGAGGAAGATAAAAGCATTGCGTTCCTAATAGTGGTTGGAGCTTGAAAGACTGAAACTGGAGGTGCCATGGTAGGAGATCCTCTCAAAGTTTGGTCGTTCAAGAAACCGTTGATGAAGCTTTTGCCTCCCAAGAAAGTTTTCTTATTCTAGATACCAAACCAAATGCCATGTTGTTTTTTTTTTACAATTAAGGTCAATAAATCACACTTAATAAATACAGTTTTGTTTTTCCAAGAATTACCCTAACCTGA